>NC_053204.1:4261810-4565689 GCF_905163445.1 Pararge aegeria | reverse complement strand
TAAATCGGTTATAATTTGTCGGAGTTATGGTGTAAAATCGTCAAACACTCATCCCCTCTTCCAAAAAGCTTAATGTCAGGATTAAAAGTATCCTATACTACTTCTAACACTTCCAAGAATATGTGTACAAAGTTTCATGAGGATCGGTTAAGTTGTTTTTGCGTGAAAGCGTAACAAACAAACTTACATTGACATTTATAATATTAGTGGGTTTAATACTCTTTATTTGCATACTACAAATAAAAAATACAAAACAAGAAAAATAAAAACAACACAGACAGTAGTATACAAAAGGCGGCCTTATTGCTTACTAACGATCTCTGCTGGGCAACTTTAGGACAATGAAACCATGAAGATAACCGACTGCAACTGAAAATAGACAACATTCAAGTTAGCCCTTGACTGCAATCTCAATTAGTGGTAAGTGATGATGCAGTCTAAAATGGTAGCGGGCTAACCTGTTAGGGAGTATGGTAGTCATACCTCTAATCGGTTTCTAAGCGACATCGTACCGGAACACTAAGCCGCTTAGAGGCACGTCTTTGTCGGTGGGGTGGTAACTAGCCACGGCCAAATCCACTAGACCAGACCAGACCAGAGAAAATTCAGAAATTATAAAAGGTAGGGTAAGCGTAGGGCTTTGGCGGTGCGCTGTAATATGTTGGTCCGCAGGTTTGCCTGTTATAGCCATGAAGAAAAAGTTAGTTTGTTCAAAGCCTTTTGTCAAACCTTCTACACGGAATCCCTGTGGACCAACTATAGATAGGAGATAGGCATCGATAAACGCCCTACGAGTTCAGTATAATGATGGTTTCAGAATGCTGTTGGGCTTACCCCGTTATTGTAGTGCATCAGAAATGTTCGCGATGGCTCATACTGATGACTTTTTTACCATCAGAAGAAATCGAATAGTATCCTTGATGAAAAGAACTTGGGTAAGCTGTAACGGCATTCTGAAAGCACTAATAAATCGATACGATTCTCCAATTTACAAGTTGTATAAAACTTCACGTAGGGTTGCCTGGACGCAGAAATTTTAATTTGTAACTTTTTTTTTTATATTGCATATTAATATTTAATGTAAGTCTTTTTTTTTATTTAGTTTAGTTTTTAATTGTGCTATTTATGTTATAGTGTAGTGCGTAAGGATGGGTCATAGATACCAAATAAATAAATAAATAAATTCCAGAATTGCCCCGGCACCTCCTACTTAAACTCACAGCGCTGGCACGTTGCGCCAGGAACGTCGTCAAATATATATAATGCATTATATATATATAGACGTTCTTCAACAATATAAAGAAAAGATTTTAAACTAAGATTTTCGTGAATGCCACGATAATATTTTTGGATTTGTCGATATATCGACCGAGTTGCATGGATCGTGGTCACACCGGTACCGAAATCCAAAAATATTATCGTGGTATGTAGTACCCGTTGAACTATATTTAAGAAATATAAAGAAAATATTACTTAAGAAAGAAATTTAAAAAAATACTAAACATCCAAGATATTATAGATACTGTATCATTTATAGTGTAAGAAACGAAACAAGCGATTCTTGATTTTTTACTAATTTTAATAGTGGTAGTGTTTTAAAAAAAAAAAAAAAATGTACTTAGTTTGATTTATATCAGCTCATCAGATCAGATTTAGCTAAGCTGCAAAAAAGTCCATGTTAAAAGTCGTACAGCAGTGTTAATACGATATCCTTTAATGCAGCAGTTATTGTAGCGCAATTTAAGCAAAGCCCCCTCGTAAACTGTGTCGTTAAAACAAAGACACTAGTTTGTTGGAGAGCGCGCCGCACGGGTTCCGTACATACAGCGTGAGATAAGCTAGCTTTATGTTAACTGGAGGAAGATGCCGTGTGTTTACATGGAGCTTGTTTAACCATAGAGTTACTGGATGGGTTGGTAAATAAGCTGTGAAATTATGAAAATTAAGCTTAATTTGCTATACTCCGAGAATAGCAGGAGAATCTGTGACAGAGTTTCTTCAATCCTTACACTTAAGTCAAACATCATTCATTGTTAATTGTAAAGTCAACATCTCCTGAGGATGCTCCGGTTTCGGAGCGAAACTTGCGTAGAGGGTACATTGCCGAAGATCTGTTTCGTGTGGCGTATAAGGATTGAATAAATTATAAATTACACCATACAGATACTCCTGCTTTTCGAAGAGCATTGCGCAAATTAAGCATTATTTTTATAATATATCATGGATATGCAATACAAGCTGTGAAATTCAAAAAATTGACCGATTACATACTCTTTCACAACTCCCTCCAAGTAAAAAACAAAAATAAAAAAGACTTTGTAATTATTGAAATTCATTTATTTAGAATAATTTAAAGCTAGCTATTCTTCATTAATACCAATTATACAGGTAATTTCTTTATTTACATATGTATTGGAAGAGTAGCCCACAGAATTAAGAACGTACAGAAGCCGTGTACACGACTTATACTGAAGCATCAAAAACCCCTCCACTTTAGTAGTGTTTCTCGGCAGGCGATTCATTCATTTAGCAGTCGACAGTAATTATGTTACCTCAAATGCTCTAAACCTTTATCATAAAATGGGGAAAATGGGATAAGTTTGTGAGATAGCTACATTCTTCTCTGTTTTTGAACACAACGCACTCATGCAACAATGGTTGGATGAGGATTCTGTACGTTTTTAATTCTGTGGAGTAGCCGTCCAAGCGTCCCCGTCGCATATACAACGTGTGACCGAATTACGAAATAATGTTGAAGGATGCATAAGTATTCTTCATAAGGAATCATCCTGTAAAAATATTAAATCAAAATAAGCATATTTATTTTTCCATACACACGAATTCCAAACATTTTAAGTGTTTAGTTATGACAACAGTAGCTTTGATGAAAGTTACAAAAATGTTGGTCTAAAGTTAAAAGTTTAACTTAAATTTTCAACTTTAAATTAATAATCTAAGTAATAATTCACGGAACTTAAATTTTTAACTTTAAAACAAGTTACGAAGCTGATTATTTTATGCATTAAAGTACAACTCATGAGAATCAAATAAAAAAAAAACTCAAAAAAAGTCTTTTGCTTTCTTTAGAATTTTTTTAAGATGGTCATGTAGAAACTTCTCAAAAAATCGAAAAATAAAACATAATTCCAAAACCATAAAAAATCGCGGAACATGCATGGGGATGATTCGGATACTCCACAACATATGGGACCTAATTTTTTTCTTGTGACGTCAATTGAACGGCCACCTGTATAGTAATGTGACATTTCCAGTATGCTCCTGTCTCTATGCATGTAACACATTTTGTGTTTAGTGGAAGTGTCTTGCTGTAGTGTTCCCTTTTGGCTAATACCTGCGCTTAGTGTCTATTCCTTGCTCCTTAGTAACCCTGTCGGGGATATAGTTTCTTGTCAAACATACACGCTCGGATGTTACAATGGCTACCGAGTTAATATATGCAATTTCTGCACTTACGACATAAGATATATAATTATAAAATTTCAAAAGCCCCCGACTTTCAGAATAGTGTACCTTATTCTACTAGTCAAGCCTAATTTGATACCGCTCGGTGTCCACTTCTACCCATTAGAACCGGTCCTAGCCACATTCACGCATCAGTTTCAGTGCAATTACTATATTATTTGTTACAAAATAAATATTCTAATTAAATTTAAAATCCTCCACTATCTATATATACACAACATATAATATAACCATTTTGAGGGTGTTGTGAAAAAAATGGAACCTGCCATTTTGTGGCGGCAGCCATCTTGTAATAAATTTGGCATAATACCAATATGGTGGGAGTTGTGAAAATATATGCAATTCAATTTTCATAAAACATAGCTAAGAACACTCCAAACTAACTCACCATTCTAATAAAAATAAGAAACAAAAATGAAATCTGTTCATCCGTTCTGGAAATACGATGTGACAGCCAGGCACACACACATATACCCCGTCGTTTTTGCGTCAGTGGTTAAAATAAGGGTTTCAAAATGTTACTTTTCTAATATTATGTGAACTGCTCTAATATTGTGGGTACACCAATAGCTGTCTAATCAATATTTTTTATAGTTACCATTTAGTCAAGTTTCACTGATGATTTTGACTACTTGCAGAAAATATTTATTTATTATTACATATCAAATGACGGCCGAGTGGCGCAGTGGGCAGCTTTCTGAGTCCAAGGTCCAGGGTTCGATTCCCACAACTGGAAAATGTTTGTGTGATGAAAATGAATGTTTTTCAGTGTCTGGGTGTTTATCTGTATATTATAAGTATCTTAGTACCCATAAGACAAGCTACGCTTACTTTGGGGCTAGATGGCGATGTGTGTATTGTCGTAGTAAATAAAAAAAATATATGTATCAAATGCAGCTGTGAGAGCCCAGTGGTTACGACTGTGGCTTTATTTTCTGGGCGCCGAGTTAGAATCCCTGCACGCACCTGTAACATTTCTAAATTATGTGCGTTTTAAGTAATTAAAATATCACTTGCTCCAAGAGTAAAGGAAACAATCGTGAGGACACCTGCATGCCTGAGAGTTCTCTATAATATTCTCAAAGGCGTGTCAAGTCCACCAATCCTCACTGGGCCAGCGTGGTGGATGGCGTAAACCCTTCTCATTGTGGGAGAATAATTACCATATAAAATCAGGGCCCAGCTGCAAACAAAACTAATCAAAGATAATATTTCCTGCTTATAGTGTACAAAATTCAGCATTATATTGCAATAGTATAGATTCTTTGCATTTTGCATCAGTAACGCAGTTCGGAGAGTTTTTCGCTAACAATTTTCAGTTTCCCACAACACACGATTGTAACCTTTAACGGACGTAGAATAAATGCTGAAATCCTGTGTTTTTATACTTGCGGTCGGTCCATTAATTCAATATATTACAAGGTATCTGAGGGGAGGATATTAATAATTCAAAACGTGGAAAGCTCTTGAATGAAACAGTCTTCGTGTATGACAAGAATAATGGGTACACGTTTTTAGTTAACTGTGAGAATCTTCTAGTGTTTCTCGATACTAGAAGTTATATCTTTTCGCACTTCGCGACTTCAGCAATTAAATTAAAATAATCATTGTCACATCACTATTCAAAGTCAAAGTATATATTTAAAATATATTTATTCAAGTGGGCCCATAGGTAGCACTTTTGATGCGTACCTAAGAATTACACGGTAGTGAGATGATGGCGATAACCACATTCGTGAACTTAAAACTAAAGCTACGAGGGTTCCAAACGCGTCCTGGTCTAAGAAGAAGCCCACAACAAACTTAGCCGGTTGTTTTTTTTTTTGTTATCACTATAATTAGAAGAGCAGCCTGGTTAGAGACATAATTCACACCCAAGCTTTTTATCGATTACGTAGTCATTATAATATAATAGGACTTTTCTATAAGCTTACGTTTAATACAAACTTTGAACTTTTTAATAGACATCTCCAAGATGTCAATTGGTAGTTTATTGTAGAATTGTATGCAATTTCCTTTAAACGTATTATGAATTTTATGTTACCTAGTATATTGTATGTGTGTATTTGTTATGTATATATTTTCTTGAAAAGAAAATAGAGTTAGAACAAGCGTGTTAGAACAGTGAGTTAGAACAAGCGACCGACAGGTGTAAATCTTGCAATCTTACAGTCAAAAGTCACTTTTGTTTATTTATTGTATGGAAAAGTACAGCAGTGATTACAAGATTTACACATGGCGCAAGATACGTAATGCCGTTTACACTGCAGTTTACCGATTCCGTTGCTCAATTTTTTTTATGACCACCCGCATAGTGTAAAATGAAAATTTGGTTTTACTTAAAAATTATATATAAACTTATATATGTGCTCTGTATGTATTTGTATATATTCATACACATATAAATATATATATTTATATATATATATATATATGAATATATATATATACACATATGAATATATATATACTTATATGTGTATGTATTTATTTTTAATTTATTTGTATTTGTATTAGTTATTTATGTATTATATATATAGTTGATGTAGTTCATGTTATTAAATATTTTTAAAAATTGCACTATCCCGTTTCCATACTCCTTTTCTTCTTTTATTAAGGGTTGTCTGGAGGAGATCGCTTGTATTTCTGTTTTCAATATATATTATGTTTATCCCTTAATTGAGTGTGATAAAAAAAAAAAAAAAATTATTTCAGGTCGGGGACCCATAAACAAAATTGGGAGATTAACATAAAATAAAAAGATACTCAGATTTAAAAATAAATAAAAAACAATAATTAAATAAAATTTGAATAAATTAAATTACAATTAAAATTACAATATTTAATATTATTTAATTAAGACTATAGATAACTATATATATGTATTATATGAGATCGTCGACAGTACAACTTATAATTATAGAGTAATTGATGAAAGAAAAGAGCTGTACAATATATAAACGTAAGAATATTTAAACTTAAATAACGCGAATCCCTCCGTGAGAAGTTTAAAGAAATAGGCATACTTACTGTAGCTTCACAATATATTTATAACAATATAGTATTTGTAAGACAACATATTAGTCTTTATAAACAAAAAGTGGACATAAACAGTCGACTTACAAGAAATGGTCATAAATTAGTGTCATCTGCATATCGTCTGCGTAAGGTACAGGGATCATTTGTGGGATTGAGTATACGCTTTTATAATATGATTCCTAAGGTGATTTTGGACCTGCCAATGCACAAGTTTAAAGAATTTGTTAAAACACATTTATTACAGCGAGGTTACTATACAATTGATGAATTTTTTAATGACAAGGTTGCTTGGAAGCATCCGGCTCCGCTTTCAGCTCTCACAAGATAGAAAAATGAATGTTAAAATGCAAAATGTAAATTGTTGATGTTGGAAAAGAGCAACTGCTGAGTTTCTTGCCGGCTTCTTCTCGGTAGAATCTGCCTTTCGAACCGGTGGTAGAGTCATTACAAACGGACAGACTTGTCTGGTGGGAGGCTTCGGCTGTGGCTAGTTACCACCCTACCGGCAAAGACGTGCCGCTAAGCGATTTAGAGTTCCGGTGCGATGTCGCGTAGAAACAGATTAGGGGTATGACTACCATACTCCCTTGCAGGTTAGCCCGCTACCATCTGATACTACATCATCACTTACCACCAGGTGAGATTGCAGTCAAGGGCTTTCTTGTAGAGGAATAAAAAAAAATAGTATCAGGGTTCCAAGTCTATTTATAGACCGTAAATACTTTAAGGCTGACTCAGATTTGGGGACATTAAATCGTAATCGATTCCGTGCGAATCTCGGACGGGTCATGATAAGTTATCCCCCGGGAGTCGGCCAGATTTAGGGATAAAAGTATCTGTTGGTGCGGCCTATGATTTATTATCTGGGCAGGATTTATGTGCCCCAGATCTCACCACTTGATTGCGTGACTATAAATTGTGCACACACATGGTTGTTCATTTTTTTTAATGTTTCAAATTCCAGTAAAATACTTAATCGCAACTCGTTATCGACACTTTGAGCAAATATGCAAATTTAAAGGACAGAAGTGTAATGTATTCAACAAAACGATGCGACGTACCTACTAACGCAGAATGGTTTCTTGGTAGAACAACGTAATGAAGTACGGGCTAATTATTAAACTACCTTCATTACACTGCTCTTCTCCAAATCTAACAATAGGTATACAGGATTTACGTTAAAGCCAAAAAACTAAATATTTACGTAATTTAATTAATTACAATTTCATCATCTTTTTGACCCTTGCCATACGAAGACGACTATTAGTATTGGGAATCACTTGGGAAACACCTAAAGTAGTTAGGTCATACATTTTGAACTAGGCGTTATGTATATTAGGAACAATTCGCTAATTAACAACTATAATGAACCAAAAACATTGTCAAAATTTAGCTCCTGCGTTGTTAAAATATGCTCTGAAATAATGTGAAATAAAAATAATGTTGCAAAGCTAAAACATGAAAGCTGTAGCCATTTCTATTATGTGCTTTATATCGCGACATATTAGAGTATAATTATTATACGTAATAATGTATAAACTACCATTATGTTACACAAGCTGTTCTGTTTTTCTAGTATAAAAAGTATCCTATGTTACTCTCTGTCAGTGGCGTACACATGGTTTTTAACTAGAGTATACACAAAGCAGGAAGGTGTAAACAATGGAGAAATCCTCCTTTTGAAGTTATATAAAATAAATTGGGTAGGTAGGCAGTGCTTTTCTGCACGTTTGCACTACCCTCTATCCTGTCAACTTACTCTATGCCAAGAATCAAGATGATTGCTTAGGTGAGGCCAAAAAAACAAACCAACAAACAAATAAACACACTCGCATCGCATTTGTAATTTTAGTTGGGTTAGTCAGGTTACGGGAGGTCCTCAACGAGGTACCCACATCACCGTCCAGGGTGTTCAGGTGGAAATAAATAAATGAAGTATCTGGGCCTCAACCTGGATGGCCGGTGGAGTTTCAGAAGGCACTTTGAGCTTCTTGCGCCCAGACTCATGCTCGCTGCTCGCTCTCACGCTCTGGGAAGGCTCTTGCCTAACGTCGGAGGGCCGGACTCAGCCTGCAGACGTCTGTATTCGGGTATAGTTATGAGTATGGCGGGGCTTTAATATGGGTGCACGCACTGTCTCCGCATAACATTACAAAGATAAAACAAAGTACGCGTTCATTATAAACGAAAACACAGACTAAATAGGTCTAGATTTGACTATGAAACTTGCGCTGGAGTCGCCAGTCGACTAGCATAGAATTACAGTGACTATATGTCTGTCAAAGTGTAACGCACTTCATCACAAATCACAATCTATTATATAATTAACTGGTATTTTTATCTTATACTTTTAGCTGGAACCTGCAGGTTGAGGTGGTCGCACAGGTGCCCCGCTACCGCTCAAGCATTACTCGAGGGGAAAACCAGGGCTTGAGGAGGTTGGGAGACTCCTTGGGAGGGAGGTCCTGGTCCAAAGATGGAGAGAAGACCTTGAGTCCCCAGTAGCGGTGGAGGGTATCCGGCTCCACTTAGAGCGGTGGCTGAATCTCGGGCAGGTACTTACCGGACACAGCTGTTTCGATAAATACTTGCACGGTATCCCCGGGAGGGGGTTCTCGCCGATCTGCCGCGAGTGTGGCGCGCATGAAGACACGGCGCTTCACATTCTGGCATTATGCGCGTCATGGTTTCACTCCTGGATGGTGACTTCTCGCTGTCGAGTGTTTTCAATCTGATGCTTTGCAGCGAGGAGGGCTGGTCTACCGTTGCCTCCTTCTGTGAAGTCATAATGGCTTTAAAGAGAAAGCAGGTGGCTGATGCTCTTCCCCTCCGACGTTGACTGTACCTACCTCGCCAAATTGGCATGCAAACTGTTATCAGGGTGGTATTTCAATTTTAAGTGACGTTACTACTAGGTACAATTGAGATATTGGCAATTTATTGTATAACATAAATTACTATTATGAAATAATATTTATAATAATACAATCATACTATTAATACTTTACTAAAGTCTAACTCCAATAACTTTGCCATATACGCCTAACTAATAGTGGAGTGGCGGGCGGGTGGTTAAACGTTTCTTATAAAATTTGAGCAACCTACCCGCTATTATATTATCTTAAAACTGCATACATATTATTTACCTATTTCATTATATACAATAAAACGTATAGATTGTATAGTGGGTACTTGGACACGAGAAACTCACTGTGATACAGTTTTAACTAGTACAGGAGTTGGCGTAACTGGTACCTGGTCTTACAAACATTTTGTACGTCCTATATATTTGCAGTTATTAACCTTATTTATAAAGTAAGCAAGCATTAATTTTAGATAACTATCACGTATTATTACCATTACAAGTTCTAGAAGGCAAACCAGGGGAACCGTTTGCTACTCTTACTCCACTAGGATGGTGCCTCCATGGTTATACCAGAACACAATCCGTCAATTGTTTGTTGCATTCTACTCTGCTTCTCAGCTCCAACCACTGTGGCCTAGACACAGAAAAAGAAGACCTACTCCGTGAGATACATGAAGAGGTCCGACGTTCCTTCGCTATAGACTCCTTGGGGGTCACCGCTAAACCACGAGGGAACTCTGATGACCTACGCGCTCAAGCGTAGATAAATACAGGGAAGGTGGTATGTTGGTCTGCCGTGGAGAGATAGTATAAATAAATATACTACGACAATACACACATCGCCATCTAGCCCCAAAGTAAGCGTAGCTTGTGTTATCGGCACTAGATTATTTTTTTTTGTGAATAATATACATAAATACTTAGATTGTACATATAAACACCCAGACACTGAAAAACATTCATGCTCATCACACAAACATTTTCCAGTAGTGGGAATCGAACCCACGGCCTTGGACTCAGAAAGCAGGGCCGCTGCCCACTGCGCCAGTCGGACGTCGTAAGTTGGTTGAAAAGGTTATAAAACAGTGAGACCTAATTAAGCCTACTGTGCCAGATTAAACCGCCAATTACACCGGCAACCACGCTCTCAAGACCAGAACACAACAATGCTGCTTGGTTGTAGAAAACTTCTACCTCAGGTTGATGGACACAGGGCGGCGCTTTGTGGGACGTAGTCTTTGCATGCCCAACGAAGTCTTGCTCTCTTGGCTATTCTACGAACGAGCTCTGTCACAAAAAGCTCTACTTACTCCTCGTATTATTCTATGAATATCTTTAACCCTTCAGGAGACGTGGCTACTGCCACATGAAATTTATTTAGAAAACGAAATCGATAAAGATTTTAGTTGTTATTCGGAATCCTCGGTTGATACGTCCGTCGGCGTATTGTGCGGCAGGCCATTCGGAGGACTGGCGTTAATGTGGCGTAAATCAGTTTTCCGGACGCAACTATAGTGGACTTTAACAGTCATAGATTAAGATCACAGTCAAAATAAAACAGGAAAACTCAAAATCAAGTAATAATATGGAAATTGTATTGAAACTTAAAATGGAAAATGTGCAATGTTTCCAATAGTTGCTCTTATGTATTTATATGAAATGGACCAGTTACTTGCGAAAAATAGTAACAGACTATGTCCAAATCACTTAGCGCTGTTGTAGGTAAAAATTAATGTAAATAATTTAATGATAATAATAAATAATAAATATAATACAACAATACACACATCGCCATCTAGCCCCAAGTAAGCGTATCTTGTGTTATGGGTACTAAGATAGCTGTTGAATATTTTTATGAATGTAATACACACAACTACTTTTAATATACAGAGGAACACCCAGACACTGAGAAACAATCATGTTCATCACACAAACATTTTCCAGTTGTGAGAATCGAACCCACGGCCTAGGACTCAGAAAGCAGGGTCGCTGACCAATGCGCCAGTCGGCCATTAAATAAATTTCACGAGGCCGCAGCCAAAATAGACATCCATGAAAACGAAATCAAATAAGAACGTGGAAATTGTATTAAAACTTAAAATAGAAAATGTCCAATGTTTCCAATAGTTGCTCTTATGAATTTATAAAAATGGACCAGTAACTTGCAAAAAAAAGTAACAGACTATGTCCAAATCACTTAGTGCTGTTGTGGGTAACAATAAATTTGACGGAGCCGCAGCCAAAATAGACATGCATGAAAACGAAATAAAAAAAAAACGTAGAAATTGTATTAAAACTCAAAATCAAATAATAACGTGGAATTTGTATTGAAACTTAAAATGGAAAATGTGCAATGTTTTCAATAGTTGCTCTCATGTATTTATATAAAAAGGATCAGTTACTTGCGAATAATAGTAACAGACTATGTCCAAATCACTTAGCGCTGTTGTAGGTAAAAAGAAAAGAAAATAAAATGACGGGGTCGCAGCCAAAATAGACCAGAGCATGAAAACGAAATCTAAAAATAACGTGGACATTATATTGAAACTTAAATTGGAAAATGAGCAATGTTTCCAATAGTTGCTCTTATGAATTAACGTATCGCGAAATTTCCAGCTTAAGTTGGGAATAGCTGTGGTGCCTTGGGGACACTTGTATCAAGTGTACGGTACGGAGTTTTAATCGAATACCTTGGGGTTTATATGGCTTTTGACTGGTGTTTCGCTTGCGGTTAGCAGTTAAATGTTGTAGTGAAGCGTCTTAATAAGCATTTGATATGGAAAACGAGTGAACAAGCTATTCTAAGAACTAAACCTGTTTTTTTTGATGAATATTTTGTTCTTCGGCATTCGTAAGTAATTATAAATTTATTGTATTTCTTTGACATGTGCCCAAAAAACTAAACTGTAATTTATTATTTATATAATAATAACAATAATAATAATAATTATAATAATAATATAATAATAATAATAAACTTTATTTAGGCCAAAAATTGTTTATACGCAGAGTATTGGTGTGAGTAATTGTTTTTGACGGCCGATTGGCGCAGTGGGCAGCGACCCTGCTTTCTGAGCCAAGGCCGTGGGTTCGATTCCCACAACTGGACAATGTTTGTGTGATGAACATGAATGTTTTTCAGTGTCTGGGTGTTTATCTATATATTATAAGTATTTACGTATATTATTCATATAATTATTCATCAGTTATCTTAGTACCCATAACACAAGCTATGCTTACTTTGGGCCTCCATGGCGATGTGTGTATTGTCGTAGTATATTTATTTATTATTTATTTATTATCAATAAACAAAACTTCTTAAAACATAAGATTTGGTTGCTGGTGTCTTAATTAGGTCTCACTGTTTTATAACCTTTTTAACCTACACCTCAGGTTGATGGACACGGGGCGGCATTTTGTAGGACATGTATTATTTATTTATATTCTTATTCTAACTTTTCATGACAGAAAACTTAAACCTAATGCGATAGTGAAGCTTTTTAAAAAAATAATCTTAATATCCTTATACTCTTTCCTATGCTATTTAATTGTTTTATTATTATTTCGACGATCTCTATTATTGGTTTGAAGTCGGAGGTCCGGGTTTCGATCCAAGGCAGAAAAAATGGTAATTTTATTAATTAAATTGATAATTTATAACTTCGGATTTTTCTCGGTATTTGTATTTTATGGTATCGTTTGTAAACAGAAATAAAATGAAATAAAAGATTTGGCCAGCGATTGCAGGAAATTAGACTTTTAATTTCAAAATCTTGATATATGATTTCATTATTTCCTCTCTGTGTTATACACCCATGTATAACGACGTCTGTCCCGAATTATAATTCGCCCTATTTTTAACACCAAAGATATTTAAAATATATTAGTAACAGATAAGATAAACGTTGATAAGTCATGAAAATGAAGCCAATTGCTAGCTTTCCAAACTTGAAGATGAACAGTAAAATAATAAAGTAACCGGAGTCACTTGATTTTAATTTTGCATGTCATGTTAGGGCTGTATCTGATTTCTTTAAGTCAAAACTATGTCAGTGGTTAACTCATCCGTTGACCTGAGGTGAAGGTGTAACGCCTCATCACATCAACCGATAGACGTTCACTGCTGGACATAGGTCTTTTGTAAAAAGTACCAAATTCCACGGTTCTGTGTTGCTTGGATCCAGCGGCTACCTGCCACGCGCTTAATATCGTCTGTCCACCTCGTTGGGGGTCGACCAACGCTGCGTTTACCAGTTCGGGGCTGCCATTCCAGCACCTTGGGACCCCAACGTCCATCCTTTCTCAGAACAATGTGCCCGGCCCATTGCCACTTCAGCTTCGCGACTCGTTGAGCTATGTCTGTAACTCTGGTTCTTCTACGAATCTCCACATTTCTTATTCGATCGCGTAGAGATACCCCGAGCATAACTCTCTCCATCGCCCGCTTAGTGACTCTGAGCCTTCTTATGAGGCCCACTGTTGGAACGCCTCATGTGCCTGTAATTACACCCTTCAGACCGGAACACAACATTGCAACAATGCTGCTTAGCAGCAGAAATAAGCATGGTGGTTTCACTTCCCCGAACAAGGTATGGCACATTCCCCTGGCACAAAAAGCTATACAACTATTCCCACAAAATCCAGTCTCAGTCGTCCTTGTCTTACCCGATTCCCTCTGTTTTTCAGTTAAATCTCCTGGACCGAATCCTAACAAAATGAACACAGTTCTTTTGTACAAACATAAAGGGCCCCCATTTCATCTCAAATTAACAACTGTTCCCGTACTAAATCTCATGTATTATTCCTTTTAATTAACTTACCAGACATTTTTGTTGGATATCGTTTTATTGTTACACAATTTTCTTTTGTGTAAAAACGAATTTATTCCGTGTAAAGTGCTATGTATTCAAATGAATTGCGTACGGTATATTGGTTGTTTACAGTTTAATTTATATCGTGAAATCTTTATAAAGATATAAAGGTTTCGCGATATAAATTAAATGAGCATGAAATTCGTACTAATATTTGAATGTAGAAATGTGTTTATTGCTTACGTACCGTCGTTATTTTTTTAAATATAAGTACGTTAATACACACATCGCCATCTAGCCCCAAAGTAAGCGTAGCTTGTGTTATGGGTACTAGGATGACAGATGTATAATTTTATGAATAATTTACAATACTTATAAAATACAGATAAACACCCAGATACTGAAAAACATTCATGTTCATCACATAAACATTTTCCAGTTGTGGGAATCGAACCTTGGGAATCGTGGCTTTGGTCTCAGAAAAGAGTTTTCTGCCCACTGCGCCAATCGGCCGTCAAATTAATTTCATAACATTAAATTTGTTTACAATTAAACGTGTTAACTTCTTATTTCATAATTTTAATTTTAATTGTTTTTTTTTGTAATTTAGCCGTTTTGCATGCATAGTGAACTAGAATAACAGGTTTCGGACGAAACATAGAAAACGAGTGCCTTAGTTTCGTCCATTCAGAAGTCCATTCACAAGGTTGCTTGGAAGCATCCGGCTCCGCTTTCATCTCGCACAAGATAGAAAAATGAATGTTAAAATGTAAATGTTGGAAAAGAGCAACTGCTGAGTTTCTTGCCGGCTTCTTTTCGGTAGAATCTGCCTTCCGAACCGGTGGTAGAGTCACTACAAACAGACAGACTTGACGTTTCAAAAGTGCTTATATTACCATACTATTTAAATAAATGATTTTAATTTTTGGCTAGTTTTCTCTGTCAGAGAAAGGCTGCTTTCTTCTCTCTAACATATTAAACTTCTTCTTGATCTTAATAAATAGAAAAATAAAATAGTTTATTTCGGTAAATAAAATTACTGTAAACGCTAATGGCTGGAGCCTTCTTGTAAGGGTAGTATTATTACCCCTGTGTCAGAAGACACCGCTCTTCCATAACAAGAAATAAACATAAAAACAAAAAAAAAATATTTGTCTTGATATTAGAAATAATAGACATGTTACATAGAAGAAGATTTATTTATTTCTTTATTTAGGAAGCCAACGTTATATACAATGTATTAAAATTATTATAAGCATAACAGTAATATTCTGAATTTTACGTTGTATACACCACTTACAGGCTAACTCTGCATGCATCATGAAATATAGACGTTCTTCAATATACAGAACATAAACTAAAGAGATAAACTTAAAAAAAAATATATAAAAGATACTACAAACTAAAATAAAATAAAAATAAAAGAGGACTACGTAACAAACAGTTTTTTAATTTTGCGCTTATAACTCAGAGCGGAATTGTGAAAAATATCTAAATCAGCTTTTTTAAATGCATAATTGTAGGCTGAGACAATTCTATTTATCGGGGACAATTATATTTAAGATAAATTAACTAAAAAATAAAAATTAAAGAAAAAGGATAGTACAATATATTTCTACGTTCTTATTCCTATCTTTCTATCATTTCGTTTCGTCCTTTTAGTCAGCTTCAAACCAGTTGGAACGACGACTGTTTGTATGACTAGTTTTCGTTGTTGGAAAACGGGTTCGTTTCATCCCTACAACAATTTCTAAAGCGTACTGCTTAATCCTTTTCCTATGACCTTCTACTGTCCCTTCGTCATCCTTTCAGTCGTCTTTAAACCAGTTGGAACGACGACTGTTTGTATGACTAGTTTTCGTTGTTGGAAAACGGCTTCGTTTCGTCCCTTCAACAATTTCTAAAGCGTACTGCTTGATCCTATTCCTATGACCTTCTACTGTCCCTTCGTCATCCTTTCAGTCGTCTTTAAACCAGTTGGAACGACGACTGTTTGTATGACTAGTTTTCGTTGTTGGAAAACGGCTTCGTTTCGTCCCTTCAACAATTTCTAAAGCGTACTGCTTGATCCTATTCCTATGACCTTCTACTGTCCCTTCGTCATTCTTTCAGTCGCCTTCAAACCGGTTGGAACGACGACTGTTTGTATGACTAGTTTTCGTTGTTGGAAAGCGGCATCGTTTCGTCCCTTCAACACTTTTTAAAGCGTACTTCTTGATCCTATTCCTATGACCTTCTACTGTCCCTTCGTCATTCTTTCAGTCGCCTTCAAACCGTTTGGAACGACGACTGTTTGTATGACTAGTTTTCGTTGTTGGAAAGCGGCATCGTTTCGTCCCTTCAACACTTTTTAAAGCGTACTTCTTGATCCTATTCCTATGACCTTCTACTGTCCCTTCGTCATTCTTTCAGTCGCCTTCAAACCGGTTGGAACGACGACTGTTTGTATGACTAGTTTTCGTTGTTGGAAAGCGGCATCGTTTCGTCCCTTCAACACTTTTTAAAGCGTACTTCTTGATCCTATTCCTATGACCTTCTACTGTCCCTTCGTCATTCTTTCAGTCGCCTTCAAACCGGTTGGAACGACGACTGTTTGTATGACTAGTTTTCGTTGTTGGAAAGCGGCATCGTTTCGTCCCTTCAACACTTTTTAAAGCGTACTTCTTGATCCTATTCCTATGACCTTCTACTGTCCCTTCGTCACCCTTTCAGTCGCCTTCAAACCGGTTGGAAAGGCAACCGTTTCTGCGACAAGTTTTCGGTTTTACGAAAATCGATAACGATCCACTTTTACGATTTCCCTTTGAACCGGTATTCACCTTTAGCCCTCGCCCCCACAAAACCGTGGAACCTCACTAATAAATATTTATAGTTGCCAGTGTCAAAGTAACAGCTCCAGAGAATTACTCCTTTAATAAACATAATGTAATTTAACTCCGCGGAAATGGCTGCAATGAAAACTTTGTTATACAGTAAAAACTTTTTGCTGTTAACTTTATTGCTTCGACTTATATTGTTTTACTGTTCGATGATTTAAACCTTTGCTAAATTTTATGGAGATTCCGTAAGAACCTACTGTCAACTGTACAATAATCATCATATCGTTTTTATAATTTTTATCAGTGTTTTTACCTACACTTGGAGGAATAATAAATTTTATAAATTTAAAATGCATATAAAAATTTTCGGAACCGACAGGATTTGAACCTGCGACTCTCTGGCAATCGCGGCGCTTTCTCCAATTAAGCTACGGCTCTCCTACCATCGATGCCGAAATTAGTATATGCATTTCACATCAGTCTTATAGCGACTGTAGCGTCATCTAGTAGGAAACGTTGCAGTTTCGATCTCTTTTTAAAGGTCCATATTTCAATGAGACACGTTTGAAACGTACACATCATCATATTAACCTATTACTGGTCCACCGCAGGGCACGAGTCTCCTCCCACAATGACCACGCTGGCCCAGTGAAGATTGGTGAACTCCACACGCATTTGAGAACATTATTGAGAACTCTCAGGCATGCAGGTTTCCTCACGATGTTTCCCGTCGCCGTTGAAGCAAGTGATATTTTATTTGCTTAAAACGCACATAACTCAGAAAAGTTAGAGGTGGTCGAGTTCGACCACCTTTAACTTTTCTGAGTTCGGCTCTCCGAAAGTGAAGTCCTAAATAAACTCAATATAGTAAGTTTGTGACATATATTATAGTCAAGCCTTCTTATGGGCCTCATAAGAAGGCTTAGAGTCACTCAGCGGGCGATGGAGAGAGCTATGCTCGGAGTATCTCTACGCGATCGAATCAGAAATGTGGAGATTCGTAGAAGAACCAAAGTTACCGACATAGCTCAACGAGTCGCGAAGCTTAAGTGGCAATGGGCCGGGCACATAGTTCGGAGAAAGGATGGACGTTGGGGTCCCAAGGTGCTGGAATGGCAGCCCCGTACTGGTAAGCGCAGCGTTGGTCGACCCCCAACGAGGTGGACAGACGACATTAAGCGCGTCGCAGGTAGCCGTTGGATCCAAGCGGCTCAGAATCGTGGAACTTGGAACTCCCTACAAAAGACCTATGTCCAGCAGTGGACGTCTATCGGTTGATGTGATGATGATGATGATGATTATAGTCAAAGTCAAAGTCAACAATATCTTTGTTGACTTTGACTATGGCCCATAGGTGGCACTTTTGATGCGTACATAAGAATTACACGGTAGTGATATGCTGTGCACGGTATGATGGCGATAAACACATTCGTAAACTTAAAACTAAAGCTACGAGGGTTCCAAACGCGTCCTATATCCGCGTATATTAATAACACCTTTATTTTTTATTATTTCCTAGATTTTCCGGGAAAATCTGTTTTTTATTTTGTAAAATAATAAAAAATAAATATTAAAATAAATAAAATTAAATGGGATTTTCTAGATATCTGTCTGTCATTAATATTTTTTAACAAGATGTTGAGTTTATTGGTTGCTTATAGTTAGAGCGTGGAGTAAGAACTAACAAGCAATCAAACAAACGAATAATATTAGTAAGGATATATTTAAATCATACTACATACATATTCAAGTGCGGGGCACATAGCTCGAAGAACCGATGGAGTTCCAAGCTGCTGGAATGGCGACCCCGCACAGATAAACGCAGCTTTGGTCGTCCCACAACGAGTTGGAAAGACGACATGCTGTCGAGTCGCGCGTTGTATCTCCCCGAGCTCCGCATATTGTTAGTGATATCAATGTTCGCGTATTTCCGTCCGCTAGATTGGTACCCAGGCGCGCAATACCGACTTGAACACAGTGGCGAGCACTTCATACATGCACAAAGAAAGAAAGAAAGAAAGAAAGAAAGAAGAAAAATCGTCTTTATTGTCACACTTTTGTGTAAAATTTTACATTTGAGTAATCAATTTGTTAAAGTATGAAAAAAAATGTGTGACTAAGGCGCTGGCTCAGTATAGCTGCATACTAAAACCGGCTAAATAAGCTACACTAACTTTGGGGTTAGATGACGATGTGTGGATTGTCAAAGTAATATATTGTAATACATAGGAAATATTGTAGTATATTCATATTAATTATATTTTTTATTTATTTATCTAGGTGAAAAAAGGTAAGATGAAAAATGTGCCAACGCAGTATTTTCTTTTATATAATATTTTGGATGCCATATTTTCTTCTGTATTCAAATATTAAAAAAATCCTGAAGAAAGTAGAAATTTAAGTTTTGAAACCAATACAGCAATATAAACTCCATAGCAAAAACCGTTGGGATCAGCAAAAACCGTGTTATCGCTTAATACGATCTCTCGCAAACAAGATTTAACGTGAAAAACAATGCGAAAAATAAATGAAACTGAACAAATTACGAAAAGCAATAATGCGTTCGGAGTTCCAGTTGAATATATCGCGAAACACAATATATTCAGAGTTACACAAAAGAGTTTTCAACACCAAAAAGGTTAAATAACAAAAATGTTTGGTTATTTATAAACCGACTGCTGAAAGAATATAAATAAATACACATAGCCATCTAGCCCCAAAGTAAGCGTAGCTTGTGTTATGGGTACTAAGATGGCTGATGAATATTTTTAGTAATAATATACATAAAAACTACTATAATATAAAGATAAACCCAGACACTGAAAAACATTTATGTTCATCACACAAACATTTTCCAGTTGTGGGAATCAAACCCACGGCCTTGGACTCATAAAGCAGGGTCGCTGCCCACTGCGCCAGTCGGCCGTCAAATAGGCATAAAGATGGCACTCTTGGTGCGTTCATTACATGTAAAATAGATATAGAAGTGAGTTGACGGCGATAGCTAAATTTGTCAACTTAAAACTAAAGCGACGAGGGTACCAAAAGCGCCCTGGTCTAAGAAGAAGTCCACAACTTAGCTAGTTGTTTTTTTTGTTATCACCATCTCACATTGTCATTTAAAACTATTATCGAGCCCCGGATTTCCACTTAAAAGACCACAAGCTGACCAGAGTGCAACGGAGGTAAACCCGACAAAACCTTTATCGCTATGAGTATACCTACTCGGCATAATAAAAGTCGCACATATTAAATTAACTTCTTTCATTTAATTCCACGTTATTTATGGCAGACTACAATGGACAATTTCACGAAAAATATGCATGGAAGATAGTTCAAAACTTCTAACTACAACGGAGGCTGTGAATACTGAACAAATTTAAAATTCATAATGGCGGTCTCTATGCATTTCGCATAGGTAATGCAATTCGAAAAAGCTTCAGAACAATTTTTAGTTCATAAATCACATCAAGCATTTGTAGTCCTTAACGTTGCAGAAATAGAGACCATATTATAGTGCTGTTGGAGCTGAGTGACAAAACCAAAGATAATTAACCGATTTATAGAGCAGATAGGCTAATGTTATAATAATCAAGAAAAGATCGCAGCGGCTCTTGACCTTTCTCTCATAAATCAATAACTCCTAAGAGTCTTCGCAGAATCGTTGTCTCGACCGATGGTATCTTTAAGGCATTTCCACTCTTAATGTTTTGCAGTGTTGTGCACACATTAAAAAAACCAATGGAATGAATGAAAACTTAACAGAAGCTGTCATTTAAAAACCACCGACAGAAATGAACTTACAAAAATTGAACAACAAAAATGGAACCGAAAGGCGATATCATAAGATTTTACCCATCAAAAAATTCTCACATTTAAATTTATAATAAACATAGAAGTGTATTTAGCCGAATAGCGCAGTGTGGCCTTGCTTTCTGCGTATAAGGCTGTGGGTTCGATTCCCACGACTGGAAAAATGGAAAAATGTGATGAACATGAATGTTTTTCAGTGTCTGTGTCATGATTAAAATAATAAATCAAATAAAAAAAAATAAAAAAAAGAAAAAAAAAAAAAAAAAAAAAAGCCTTTAAATTCTTGCTTACAACATACTGATAACATCAACAATACAAAATAAACAGAAAAAATAAAACATAATAACAAGTGATTCAATTAATAAGTGTTATCTGGTGTTATATAACTTCTAGCAGGAACCCCTCTCATGCGAGGGTAAAGGCCTCCTCCAGAGATGACCACCGGTCTCTATCCTTGGCTATTTGCATCCAGTTTATGCCGGCAACTTTAACGATATCGTCAGACCATCTTGCATACGGTCTGCCTACCTTTCTATGGCCTGCAGGACCTGATGAGTCATGATTATCTGTATATTATAAGTATTTTTGTGTATTATTCATAAAATAATTCATCAGTCTTCCTAGTATCCATAACACAAGCTACGCTTACTTTGGGGCTGGATGGCGATGTGAATATTGTCATAGGATTGACGGCCGAGTGGCGCAGTGGGCAGCGACCCTGCTTTCTGAGTCCAAGGTCGTGGGTTCGATTCCCACAACTGGTAAATGTTTGTGTGATGAACATGAATGTTTTTCAGTGTCTGGGTGTTTATCTGTATATTATAAGTATTTATGTGTATTATATTCATAAAAAAATATTCATCAGCTATCTCAGTACTCATAACACAAGCTACGCTTACTTTGGGGCTAGATGGCGATGTGTGTATTGTCGCAGTATATTTATTTATTATTTTATTTATTATTATTTATTTATTTATTTATTTTTGATCTATAAAGATACTATATAAATATATTATATATAGGATTTTATTTTTGCCTTTGGTTGCTTAGAAGAGATCGCTTTTGGCACCGCCAAATTGTACCTTTAATGTTAAAGTGTGAACTTTCTCTTTGGTATACAATGAAAAGTTTATTTGCTTTTCTTTTAACAATATCCTTAGTACAAGACTAACTTACAATCGAGGAGACGTTTTCGAGTCTAAAACTCGTCGTCAAAGTAAAATAGACCTAATGACACTAGTTTCAGTTTAAGAGTAGAAAATCCTGTAATTCTGATTTTTGATTTACAAATATTCTGTCAAATTCTTAGCTAAAGAGTTGTAGACAAATTTTAGCTTTAATTTTATGGAAATTAGATCCATTTTACTCTGCTGTTCAAGCATTTCTTTAATCCAAACGACTCTTCGATTGCGAGCGTGCGAATCTTATATTAAGAGTAGGTACTTTGGTAACCAGTAATCAAAAGTTTTAGCTATAAAATGTTCCCTCTGGCATTCAATGAAATCTCATTGAGTATTAATTCAATATCCTAAAGAACAAGGTATACTTGGAGCAGATGATATTAATAATTCACAGCGCGGAAGGTACTTGATTTAAACAGAGCTCCTGCGAGACGAGAATACCTTTTATACTATCAGCTTATGTTTTAATATTATTAAAACATAGTTAGGAAGCGGTGATAGCCCATTGGTTAGGAAATCTGCTTTTTTTCGGGGGATTTGAACCGACCCACAAATCCCAACAGCCACCTGTAACTTTCATAAGTTATGTGCGTTTCAAGTAATTAAAATATCACTTGCTTCAACGGTGAAGGGTCGTGAGGAAACCCACATGCCTTTGAGTTCTCCACAACTCTCTCAAAGGCGTGTGAAGTCCACCAATCCGTACTAAGCCAGCGTGGTGGACTAAGGCATAAAACCTTTCCATTGTGGGAGGAGACCCGGCAGCCACCTGTAAGTTTCATAAGTTATGTGCGTTTTAAGATATCACTTGCTTCAACGGTGAAGTATCGTGAGGAAACCTGCATGCCTTTGAGTTATCCACAATTTTCACAAAAGCGTGTGAAGTCCATCAATCCGTACTGAGCCAGCGTGGTGGGTTAAGGCCTATAACCTTTCCATTGTGGGTGGAGACCCAGCAGCCACCTGTAACTTTCATAAGTGATGACGGTGCAGGAAAACATCGTGAGGAAACCCGCATGCCTTTGAGTTATCCAAAGTTCTCAAAGTTGTTATCCTTTGGTTTTCCTTATCCTAAGGTTGCCCGGAAGAGATCGCTACGATGCGATAAGGTCGCCTTTTGTATACTGCTTCTATCTGTGTTTTTTTATTCTTAATAAAGAGTATTAATAAATAAATAAAGTTGTGTGAAGTCCACAAATCCGTACTGGGCCAGCGTGGTGGTCTAAGGCCTACAACCTTACCATTATGGAGGGGAGACCCGTGCCCTGCAGTGGGCCGGTAATGGGTGGATGTTGAATATTATAGTCAGAAACCTGTGTCAGTTCTTGTAATTGTAACGACCGCGATGGCGCAGTGGAAGCATTTCGTCTTATAAGCGGGAGGTTCCGGGTTCCCGGTACGGGTAATTTGGGATTTTATAAATTCAGAATTTTAGCGGGAGGCTTAAGTTATGGCTAGATACCAACCTACCGAACACGATGTGCCGCCCAACGATTTAGCGTTCCGGTACGCCACTCAGAAACTGTTTACCACACTCTTAACAGATTAGCCAGCTACCATTTCAACTGCATCACCACTCACCCTCGGGTGAGATTACAGTCAAGGGCTAACTGCGAGAGCCTTAAGCAATCGGAGTAAGTAAAAATCAAGCATTAAAAATATGGAAGGGAGGTAACGACAATACTACTCTTTAATATTTGATTATTAATATAATTACAAATTTAAACAAGCATTATTAAATTATGTTTGCAAAAAAATTACCAATGCCAGCGAACAGAAATACTAAGTGGGTGAGGTTTATACTAAGTGAGCGACTTAAACTCGAAACAATAAATAAAGTGCTCCAAAAACGTGTACTCTTGTAGTCCTAGTAATTTAACTTATATCTTAAGTTAGGTAAGGTTTGGTTAAAACATAACTTTTGAGTAATGAATATTGGTCGTTTTTAAGTTTTGCAGTCACCACAATACAGTCGCTCATTTAGTTTTTAAGTAAGCCACATTCAGTAATTGCGGTACCTATAATAATATACTTTCATATTAGCTGGTTTATAAATAAATAAATATACTGCGACAATACACTTACCGACATCTAGTCCCAAAGTAAGCGTAGCTTGTGTTATGGTTACTAAGATCGAAGAATCGAAGCCACGCCCTTGGACTCAGAAAGCAGGGTCGCTGCCCACTGCGCCAATCGGCCGTCAAAATATATACTTAAACCCAAACAAAACCTTCATGCTGATAAAAGATATGAGATCCGAATAAGTTCGGATTAAAGGGAGATACGAAAACGAAAGTTAATAAATAAAGAGCAGCGTTCGGCCTCTAATCAGATCCTACCACCCTCTGAAGAGGGTACAAGGGCGCTGTCGCCTCTAATCTTATAACATCCCTTTCCTCCACTGACACAGAAAACTTGCGGTCAAATTATGATGTACTTACTGAGAACGAATACAAAGGCATTCCTTCTTTTGTTAAATTGAATTAAAACATTGAAGTGGTCAGCAAATATATGATGACATCATTTATATCATGACTTGAAAAAATAGTCGTATGTCCAATATAAATGAATCCCAGCTAGATCGATTTATCGCCCTCGAAACCCTCTGTATATTAAATTTCATGAAAATCTTTGGAGCCGATTCCGAGATTCCTATTATATATACAAGAATTGCTCGTTTAAAGATTACAGACATTAAATAATTTGACGGCTGATTGGCGCAGTGGGCAGCGACCCTCGCGAGTCTATGGCCGGTGGTTCGATTCCCACAACTGGAATATGTTTGTGTGATGAACATAAATGTTTTTCAGTGTCTGGGTGTTTATCTGTATATCATAAGTATTTATATGTATTATATTCATAATAATATTCAACAGCTTATATTAGTACCCATAACACAAGCTCGTAGTATATTTATATTTATTTATAATAGGCTGTTGATGATGATGATGAGGCCTAAGGCAAATCGTATTTTTCCGTATAGTCACAGCTGGACTAAAGTCTTTACCCAACGGTGGGTTTGCCCATAAACACCACGCTGGGCAGGGTTGGTGATCGCAGTAGATGGTAGTAGTACAGAGGACGCTGCTGCTCGCTCTCCGTTATATTCCCTTAGTCACCACGTACCACAACCGTGGGAGGAAGAGGGGTGGAAGCTGTATTCTGATCTGCCGTCACCTTAGTCCTCATATTTGCCTATAATAGGTACAGTGGCGCACGTAATGGTCGACACATTCTGAGCGGTGTGAAATAAAATAAATAAAAACAACATAAAAATCATTTATTTCGACTCCAACTTGGATTATATGTTGTCAGTAAAATGCAAAGTTAAAAAAACTAATATTAGTAAACTTAGCCTAAAGAAATAGTTTATATACAACGTGTACACCTGACATCACTTGCAAAAGTTATATCAAGTTATATCAAGTCCTGTCATTTTATAAGGAACGCGTCGCGTAGCGTAGGTACTATGAAAGAAAGAATGAACGAAAAATCGTCGTTATTGTGTGAAACATTTGTTTAAAATGTTACATTTGTGTCATAAATTTGTGAAAGTATAAAACAAAATGTGTGACATAGGAGCTGGCTCAGTAGAGCTGCATACTAAAAAGCGCAGCACTGGTTTTCAGCTAGCCCCCCTATCTTCGTGGTCGCCGAATCCTCGCGACTAAGCAATAACTAAATAATCATAAAAAGGGACAATAACATAGAATATAATATATAAACAAACGAAATATATTACATTACATTAACACAAGATTATTAACCCCTGAAGGACATCATAACATACAAAATCATAAAAATGTAAGTAAAAGGTAAATAAAAAAAATAAAACCACAGTCAAAAGAATTAAAAAAAAACAAAAATGCTTATGTAAATAAAATCAAAAATCATGAAACTAATAAACGCGAAATATGCACGTGTCGGTCTTTTGTCTTCAATAGGGTTGTCAAAAGTAAACACTTAGAATATTAAGAATAAGAAATATGCTTCTTTGGATTTAATATTTTTACTGATTCCTGAATCCTGATGCACACTTCGACAATATTTCGTTATTCCGTTACACGTTGTATAACCCTTCTGGCAGGCCCGATTGTAAAGCACATATACCATACAGCATTGGCGCCGGTACTGACAATCAATCATGCCAGCAGGCCTTCAGTATGCTTTCAGGATGTACACCGTTTTCGCATGATCAAAAAAAAAGAAAACAAAAAAATACGAAAAGAAATTCAAAAACGTGTTCATAAATACATGTCGATTTCTATCTTTGATTTAGAACCTTTCTTTCAACAAGATGAGTTAAAGACGAAAACTTTTAATCCGTCTCAAGGACATACAAAAGGATAATAAAAGTGGTTTGCTCAACAGAAGTGAAATGGAGTAAAGTACAGTCGACGACGTAAATCCTAAGTAATATATTTGGTAAACTTTTTTGGTTTATTTTTACTTCCTTCAGGCCCTAGCTTAGCAGATTGGCGCAGTTTGCAGCGAACCTGCTTTCTGAGTCCAGGGCCGTGGGTTCGATTCCCACGACCGGAAAATGTTTGGGTGACAAGCATGAATATTTTTCAGTGTCTGGGTGTTTATATGTATATTCTAAGTGTTTATGTATATAACTCTTATTAATTTGGGGCTAGATGGCGATGTGTGTATTGCCGTAGTATATTTATTTAGTATTTATTTATTTTCCATGTCATAGGCTACATGCGGGCCAAATTTCATCCAAACCCGTGAATTCTACTGTATAATTATATATCCTACTTTTAATATTATAAATGTGAAAGTTACCATGTTTTGGAATCTTTCACATTTATAATATTAGTAGGATATATAATTATAATATATAATAAATAAATGTGTTGTCTTCCTTTATTTCTTCAACGGGTAAGGTAAAAAAGTGTATTTAAAAAAAATTGTCAAAGCGTTTTTTCCGCGAGTACCCTTTAAAATACTCCTAGTAGCATTTCAGACTAACCATTCTCTCGCTACTTTATAGACAAAACAAAGGTTTCGCGTGCGTGGACGTGTTCGTTAGAAATTTACGGGCGAATTTATTTTCCTAAAAAAAAAAAAAAAAACAAAAAACCGACCAGCAAAATACAATGCCATTTAACTTGTGCGTCCGTTAGTGGAAGGTAATGCGCACTATGTACATTTGCTATAAAGTTTTGTTGGAAATGTATTTTTTGTTGCTTTTTATTCATTTTAGTTGCAATTAGTTTGTTGTTTATTTATTTTTGTTGCAACCTTTTTTTAGGTGGGAAAACGTGCCAAAGGTGGTTGTGTTGGAGTTTTACAAATTAAGCGATCCCTGGCAGCTGGGACTGCCTTTTACAAGGGGTTTAATTTGACAGGTTTTGACGCAGTGGGCAGCAGTTAAATAGGGGATGAAATTTTATTCGACAGAATGCGAACGAATGGATGAATCAAACTATTGATGAAAAAATCGGGCAAACAGACGCTGTGCGTCTGGGTATATTGTCTTGTGTAAAACTTATAAGACATTGTATATGAACGAAGTCGCTGGAAACCGCTAGTATAAAATATAAATTTGTTTGATCTGAGATCTTAATCTTCAGGATTTAAATGCCCGCCGTCTTATTAGTGAGTATATGTAGTACTATCAGATCTGAGCCGTTGTTAAGCAGATGTATTGTCCGTCTGTACGTATTTATCGTTGGATCCATTGAACGTACCGCCTCACGATTTAAATATATTATATTATCATTGGATTTCCCTGAAATATATCGTCCGAATAGCACGAAGAGAAAACAATTTATATCCGTAGTAATAATTAAGCAAAGTTTCATGCGATAAGGCTGCCTTAGCACATGTATATATATATATTGTTATTATTTTTTCCTTTTTTAACCCCTGTAACAAAAACGACGCGGTCTGTGGTATCATATTTCCAGAACGGAAGAACCGATTTTGGTTTTGTATATTTTTTCTTTGAAAGGTATTCGATGAAAATCGGTCCATAATGGCCAGCGCCACCAAATGGCGCATTACTTTTTTATAACTATTCCAATATGGGTATCAAATTAATGAGCTTGGCTAGTAAAATAATGTACATTATATTGAAAGTCAGAAGTTGGTATATTTTGAATTCAACTTAGATAGGTAAAGATTTTGTCTTTTGCTGTTATGGGTTTAATATAACTTCCATATCCCTAACAGGTTAGCCCTCTACCAACACTGACTGTATCACCACTCAGCAGCAGGTGAGATTGCAGTCAAGGGCTAAGTTGTAGTTAAATAAAAAAGAAGCTTCTCTTCTAAAACAGCACCCCTCAGAAAGGTACCTACCTCTTTCACACCGCTGCACCATAGAGTTACTTCGAAGTTTTAATTAAGCAAATAGACCGGATGGTTACGTTTGGACTTTTATTACATCAAAATGCTGCTATCGGCTTGTCATTATTGTCCATAAACCTGCCTTGGTCACTTAATGATTGTTTTACAACTCTGGATTATAAAAAAACATAATAAAAGTAGCACAAAACAATCAGCTTAATACCCGAGTCGTATAATTAATGTTTGTTACAAAAAAAAATTATACAATGTAGAGTAATATACCGGTGACTAACCACGTGTATGTATGGCCGTGGATGGATAGCTGAATGGATGAATTTCATGCGCGTGTTAGGAAATAGGGAATTACAGCACTTTATCTATGATAAACCTGATGTTTTTTTTTTTTATTTTTTTTTTTTTGACGACAATACACACATCGCCACCTAGCCCCAAAGTAAGCGTAGCTTGTGTTATGGGTACTAAGATGACTGATGAATATTTTTATGAATTATATATACATAAATACTTAGAAAATACATATAAACACCCAGACACTGAAAAACACTTAATGCTCATCACACAAACATTTTCCAGTTGTGGGAATCGAACCCACGGCCTTAGACTCAGAAAGCAGGATCGCTGCCCACTGCGCCAGTCGGCCGTCAAATTATATTAAATATATCAACAAACCGTAGTTTGTATACTCATTGATAGTGTATTGAAAATAGAATAAGGGCCTTTAGTAGACTATCAAAGAATAGTATAGGATCTATGGCGGGTGACGCGAGTTTGACAAGATAGATTGGCGGGAAAGAAAAGTTAGCACGGATTTAAATTAACTAATTGAGAAAAATATACTGTTGATGGAAATGTTGAAAATTGTTGGTAACTACATACATACATTATACACACCAATATAAGATGTGAAGTACGCATTTGTTTGTACAATTATTATAATTACTTTACGCAACTTTATTTGTACATGTACCTATCTTAATATATATAAATCTCCTGTCACGATGTTTGTCCGCGATGGACTCCTAAACTACTTAACCGATTTAAAATTAAATTGGTACACCGTGAGCAGTCTGGTCCAACTTAAGAGATAGGATAGTTTAGATCTTTAATTATAGTCGCAATTTTATTTTATTTCAAATTATTTGTCTATAATTAATTGGCAGTCACATGTTATATATATATATACTACTATACTCATTTAAAGCTTAGCGATACTGAATACTTTAAAAACAAAATCAAACGCAGACGAAGTCGCGGGCAACAGCTAGTATATTATAAATAAATAAATAAATTTTAATGATCACTAAAAAAAAAAAACTATGGTGGTACCTGATGTGGATATACTTAATGAAATATTGTTAGTATTGAAGTTAATATCTGGCCTTCAACCGTCTCTCTCTATTTTTTTTAGCACTCGAGTGTCTGAAGTTTTATGAGAAGTCAGTCAGTATAAATGTAATCTTTGTTATGGTTGGGAACCTGATTTTGATGTGTTTGCTAATAAATGGATAAATAAAATAAATAAATAAATATACTACGACAATACACGCATCGCCATCTAGCCCCAAAGTAAGCGTAGCTTGTGTATTGCAACTAAGATAGCTGACTAATGTTTTTTTTTTATGAATATAATACACATAAATACTTATAATATACAAATAAACACCCAGACACTAAAACATTCATGTTCATCACACAAACATGTTCCAGTTGTGGGAATCGAACCCATCGCCTTGGACTCAGAAAGCAGGGTCGCTGCCCACTGCGCCACTCGGCCGTCATATTAATAATAATATTAATGGATGAATTTCATAATAATGTATTGTTAGTTTAGTAACAAAAATTAAAATCAATATAATAAGGACAGGACGTTCACAAGGACAACCTATCTCTGAAGATTCTTCTTCCAGAAGCCCTCGAATATTGGTTAAACAAACTTTTTGGTTTCGGCCGTTCTAATTAAGAAATAATAAATAAACGCAGAACGGACAGCCAGCATCCTTCGTGCTACTACTACCATATACTGCGATCACCCGTCTGCCCAGCGTGGTGATTAATAGGAAAACCCTACCGTTGCTGGAGGCCTTTGGTCCAGCAGTGGACTCTGGCTACTGATGCCCACGTCACGAGAAGCGGTCGTGTCGTTAAAAAAGTGGTACGCTTCGCTTGCAGGGGGTTGCTATGGGAGCATCATAGCCCAAATAATACTTACGGCATTCTTACGCTGCTGCGATCTCCTTCGACCCTTCACTTACCTTTTGGAACAACCTTCATAATCATCATCATCACATCAACCCATTACCGGTCCACTACAGAGCACGGGCATCCTCCCACAACGAGGAGGGGTTAAGGCCGTAGTCCACCACGCTGGCCCAGTGCGGATGGACTCCACACACCTTTGAGAACATTGTAAAGAACTCTCAGGCATGCAGGTCTCCTCACGATGTTTTCCGTCCCCGTTGAAGCAAGTGATATTTTAATTACTTAAAACGCACATAACTTAGAAAAGTTATTGGTGCGTGCTGGGATTCGAACTCGGCACCCCGAAAGTGAAGTCGAGCTCCTACCCACTGCGCTGTCACAGCTTCCCAAAAAGCTCTATTATTTTATTATTTGTCATACAGGTTGCCATCGGCGTCTCTACAGGTTTCTTTACTTATAACTGCTATAATAGAGAGATCTAGGAGTCACTAAAAATAGAACGACTTGACGTTTCAAAAGTCTTTCTGTTTCTAGTTCAAAAGAAGAAAGAGTAAAATTCGAAAGTTAATTTCGAATTTCGAATTTTTTACTTCATGACTAAGATTAGGTCAAGCGAAGATGATATAAAATAACTTTGTCAATAGAATACCAGTAAATTAATTGGCTTTTATGACAAAATAACACTCAGTGAGGGGTACTGAGTCAGCTAAGTTAGTCATTTTAAATAACAAGGTTCACCAAATTATGAAGAGTCTAAGGACTTCTCCACGTTTATTGACGGCACGTGATGGTGGAATTAAAAAAAACTAAAAAATATTACGACATTACACACATCGGCACCATTTCATCTTAGTTATACCTTTAGTGGACAACTACTAATATACGGAATACATATACGGAACGTTATTTATTTATTTACAGTTTATTTATTTATTTATTTGTCGGAAAGGCGATCCTTGTCGGTATCGCCATTACCATACACGGTTCTAGTTGGCGCCATTAGGTTTAAATACAAGGACAAAACAATGTACACTGTTTCATATAATTTAATTATGTAGTTACAATATTGCACCATATATAATTGAACTATTAAACAGAGCAGGAGGTTCGCGACACCAACTTCACTCCACTATTCATAAAATGAGTAAAGAACCCGCAATGATCCACCTCGATTCAAAAATGCATGTTGCACAAACCAGCATGTCAGCCACACGAAACTCAAGATGGCGCCTCAACCCTGCACTAGGCCTACCCTCAACTCTGATTGGACGATAATTTTGACACAATTTAATAACTTTAGATTAATCAATGACTTTTAAACCTAATATTATAATGTAATAAATAAAATTAAATTAAGATTTAACAGTGTTTTTCGTTCAAAACCGACATCTCGCGTAAAAGCATTTTTTCATCTTTTTTCATGTTTAACGTCTGGTCACCCTACCTCTATCTAGGACGGCGGTAAATCGCACGTGCTCTGAATGCCTCCCTAATCTTATATGGACTTGAAACGGCGCAATTAAAATTATCATTTATGGGCCCGTCTCGCTGGGGTACATCGAGGCTTTAATGCTATCGAAACCGGGTGATTGGGTAACTAGGAATTAGGTAAATGTATTGCGGTATTAGTAATATTGCATGGTATACTTTATCGAAATTCCTTATTATTGGTACCTACTAGGTACATGATCAGCTTGGGCGAAATCGAAGAGTGTTTTTCAATTGATCTTGTTTGCATTGCAGTAAAGCTTAAATTTGCCTACACTTGTTTAGCTCCGGCTAGCAAACAATCAGAATGATATGTTTGCGACTCTTAAACGAGTGACGTTAGGTCCATTTTACTTTGAAGATACAGAGTTCGATATGCGAGAACGACTCCTAGTCCTCGACTGCGAGCTAGCCAATTCCGAACTAAGGCTACAGGGCTCGGGTCTTCTTCCAGAATGAGAAGGTTTAAGGCCGTAGTCCACCACCGTTGTTCCAAACACTTGCCATATAAAGCTTGGTTCCACACCCAGAATCATTACGGAAATGTGAATGACTAAAGAACCGTAAGGGTTCCGTACCATTATGTATAAAAAAGGCAAAATAATCATGGTTATATAAGACATATGGGGGCATTACATTTATTATAAATTTAAAATGCATATAATAATGTTCGGAACCGACAGGATTTGAACCTGACTCTCTGGCAATAGCGGCCTGAGCGCTTTCTCCAATTAAGCTACGGCTCTCCTACCGTCGATGCCGAAATTAATATATGCCTTTTACATCAGTCTTACAGCGACTGTAGTTTCATCTAGTAGGAAACGTTGCAGTTTCGATCTACTTTTTCAAAGGTCTATATGACAATGAGACACGTTTGAAACAAGAGATGACACATTGCTTTTTTATAATTTTTATTAGTGGTTTTACCTACACTTGGAGGAATTATCAATATATAATTTTTATATGCACTTTAAATTTATAAAATTGATAACTCCTCCAAGTGTAGGTAAAAACAATAATAGAAATTATAAACATTGCATTTTTTTAATATAAAATAAATAAATAATATACTAGGACAATACACACATCGCCATCTAGTCCCAAAGTAAGTGTAGCTTGTTATGTATACTAAGATAACTGATGAATAATTTTATGAATAATATACCTACATAAATACTTATAACAAATAGATAAACAACCAGACAAGCATTGTCCAGTTGTGGGAATCGACCCCACGGCCTTGGACTCAGAAATCAGGGTCGCTGCCCACTGCGCCAATCGGCCGTCAATATAGCAAGAAGAAAACCTTTACTTATAAACAGAGCGACACTTCACAGGGTCACGTCCTGTAACATGCCGCCCTGGTTCCATCAATTTGAGGAGTAGGTGTTAAGACTCATGCGCCTGTAATTACACCGGAAACCACGCCCTTCAGACCGGAACACAGCATTGCAATAATGTTGCTTAGCGGCAGAAATAAGAGCTCTGTCACAAAACTACTATTGTAGTACTACCTACTACAATATAAAATATTTATTTTATTCTGTACTACTATGAAAATTTTTTGTTTCTGTTTTTCGAAAGACATGTGGCATTCAATTTAGGTGTAATTCTACTGAAATTTTTAAGTTGTGTATTCTTATATAAAATAGTATGTATGTAATTATTTAAATCGGTTATCATTTGACTTTCGCCCCCTCTCCCAAAAGAACTGAGCTAATTTCCGGATAAAAAGCATCCTATATTATTTCTAATACCTTCAGGAATATGTGTACAAAGTTTCATGATGATCTGTTCAGTGGTTTTTGCGTGAAAGCGTAACAAACAAACTTACATTCACATTTATAATATTGGTAGGGACTACAGGACTATTTGGCATGTGAATACAATTGTGCCCTGTCGATGCGAACATAGCATGCAAATCCGTTGGCTTCATAAGGCTGCTGCAAACAGCTGAAAAAACAAATTTGAAATAATATAAAAAAAATATAAATTGCTAAGAAAGGAAAAACAAAAAAAAAACAAAATATTGTGGAAATAAAATTACTTAAGCAATAACCTTTTTCTTAACTTAAGCTTAACACTAGGTATATTATCGCTGCAGATATTATAGTATCACGAAAGCAATTTGCAAGAAATTGCATTCGATACATAGGAATCTTGGCCAACATGGCCAAGATTAGTTCTGGTTTTTGGCAAGCAAAAAGTCTTACGGTGTTGGATCTTCGGCAATGTACCCTCTACGCACGTTTCGCTACGAAACTGGAGCATCCTCAGGAGATGTTGACTTTACAATGAATTAACTTAGCAACTTGCTTCTATCCAATATTTATTCTGTACTATTTTTGTATTTATTGTTATAGCGGCAATGGAAATACCTACATCATCTGTGAAAATTTCAACCGTCTGTTCAACTTTGTTCATGAGATACAGCCTGGTACAGACAGACAGAGAGACGGACGGAGTCTTAGTAATAGGGTCCCGTTTTACATTCTGGGCACGGAACCCTAAAATGCATTTCCTCTCTACAGCGCTGATTAAAATTCACAACAGTTTAATTAAGTTTTAATTAAAGCATTGGAAACGCTCTTCTTATTCCACTTTAGGGGACATTCGTTTTATTATCACCTACTAGTAAAAGGAACGCCTATTTTATTTTTACTCTGCTAGCTATTTTACATTCCTGGCGCAGTGGTCTTATGGTCTTAGGTGAGAGGTTCCGGGTGCGATCCCGGACGAGGTAAATTTGTTTTGGAGGCTTCGACCGACGTCCCACTAAGCGATTTAACGTTCCGTCACAATGTTGTGTGGAAACCGATTACGCGTTGGGTTTAATATAACTGCTATACCCCGTTAGCCCGTCGACAACATAGACTTCATCTTCATTTACCGCAAGGTGAGATTGCAGTCAAGGGCTAACTTGTAGTACGGACATAAAAAATATTAGATTAGGAAACAAAAATTTTGAAAGTATTATAAATTAGCTTTCTCAAAAATATAAAGTATTCAGTATCGCTAAGACTTAAATGAGGGGTTTGCTGCTGTCCGCTGAGGAGTTCTGTCCTCTATCTCCAACCACATTCATCAGATCTACACAAAGTTTGGGCAAAATTAAATACATATTATAGTAAAAAAATAATTATTTTTTCGGTTATAATTGGTCGGAGTTATGGTGAAAAAACGTCAAACACTTTCATCCTCTCTCCCAAAGGAACCGAGCTTAATGTAGGAATCAAAAGTATCCTATATTACTTCTAACACTTCCAAGAATATGTGTACAAAGTTTCATGAGGATCGGTTAAGTAGTTTTTGCGTGAAAGCGTAACAAACAAACTTACATTTACATTTATAATATAAGTAGGGATAGGGATTATTCACTTCTTGTTGCGGAGTACGACAAATTAAACTTTATTTTCATTGAATATCACAACCTAAGTGCAAAAGTATTCCGAATTTGTTTCGAGTCTCCTTGGAAATAAGGCTGATTTTTTGTAAATCTTGTACGTACTGTGTGTATGTTTTTAAGAGTAGTTCGTGGGTCAGAGAATATCATGTGCATACGCATAAAAATACGCAAACCAACACGCGGGTGCCAACCAATTAATTGTAAAGCGCATTTAGATGCACCTTTAACACATATAAAAATAAACACTAATATCTATCTTATATATATAAAAGAGAAAGTGTTTGGGTATGTTCCGTATAGGCTCCGAAACGGCTGGACCGATTTTAATGAAAATTTGAGGGAATCTCCGGATTGACCTGGCGAGTAATTCTGTAAAGTTTGGTGTAGTGCTCCGATGAGCACTCCTATTTTTTTACTGTATAATTGTCAAATACAGCTTTTATTTACTATGATGATATTCTATTGTTGCCCGCTCGAGAAGAGAATAGAAGAGAATGAATACGGAGAGAAATAAATGATTTAATATATTATGAGACTTAAATAAAAAAAATAATGATGTAAGTTTATTATTTAAATAAAATAAAGCAAAATTTAGCCCGGCGAAGCTGGCTGGGTACGCTAGTAAAATTATAAAACAACGATGTGTCTCATTGTAATACTTTGAAAAAGTAGATCGAAACTGCAATACTTCTTACTAGATGGCGCTACAGTCGCCGCAAATGCCTTTTATATAAGACTGATATAAAAGGCATTTGCGGAATAAGAGCCGTAGTTCCGTAAAATTGTATGTGAATTTTAAATTTATTAAATTGATTAAATATTCTACTATTGCAGCTAACTAGCATCCGGACGTCAGACCGAGAGTATACGTAAGGACATTATAACATCCTTCGGATACAAAACCCCATAAAGCCTAAAGTCCTTATTAGGGGCGAATTACTATTTTAATTATAGAAAACCACGCCTGGACATATGAAACTTAATCTATTACCATTTATCATAAATTCTGGAACACGTAATGGGTACTATTATTTAGATATTTAGCAAAGCGGTACCTAATAAGGTTAGAATTGTAGAGCGCGAGTAAGTATACATGGTTAAAGCTTAAGCATAAACTCGGGCATTTCATAAAATTTCTATCTATACTTTAACTATTTTTTTAATATTAAAATTAAAATTACGTACTTTATTCTTTAAAATAGTTGTTTTATAAATATAACCTAAAATAAACTATTTAAAACTAAATAAAATCTTAAACGTCTTCGAAACCACCACAGCGAGGCGCAGTTCCTAAGATGCTGGCAGCATTGCCCCTTTGGATAGCCAAACTAATTCGTTGGCCAAGGTAATAATAAATAATAAAAGTATTATAATTGTATTCCATTGGTTAATTTTGTGTTCATTCTTCATTTTTTAAGATATTTTAAAACACTTATTATTTTATTGTTTTTGAACTTATATATTGAGATGGGTTGTAACTTGTACCTGAATTAAATGCGACCGTTCGGACATATGTTTTCTGGTTCTAGTTTTTAGCTTTTTAAAGATGTAGTAAAATATTTAAGTAAACAATGCCATGTTGAGGCAACTAAGGCTAAATAGCGAAGGATGGGCAGCAGCGTTTTCTTTGCTACTACGATCATCTACTGACTTCCACCCCGTCTGCCCAGCCTAGTTTTGGGAGAACCCTTCCGTTGGGAAAGGCTTTTAGATCAGCATGGGAATGTTATAGGCTATCGATGACGTTGTGATGTATTTCATATCTCTCTTTATAATTTCACAGATATTTTTTTTTATTCCACTTCAAGACAGTCCTTGCTACAATCTCACCTGGTGATAAGGGATAACGTAGTGTTAGATGGTAGCAGGCTAACCTGTTAGGGGTATAGCATTTATCTACTCACAATAACTCACAATCGGTACTTAAATAAAATATTTAATTCGTCATCATCATCTTCACATCCACCCATTACCGGCCCTCCCACAGAGGAGGGTTTAAGGCCGTAGTCCATCACGCTGGCCAAGTGCGGATTGGTGGACTGTAAATATTTAATTATGTAAAGATAAATTTTTAAAACAAACAAAAACAGCTAGACGTTCTGTAAAATGACCAATTACTACCCGCGGGCCGTAACAAATCCAATCGTGTGCAATTAATTGCGCCGTAGGGGAAGTAACAACTAATCGCCCTATCTATTTCTGAACACTTGAATCAATGCAGTTTATACATGATTCAACATTCGTACATTCTTCACTGTGGAAAGTAACGGACTTATTATTTACCTGTTAACCGCGAATCCGTCGGTGTTTCTTTATTTTTATTTTATCAGACTAAAAAGTTCCATCTCTGTCTTAAGCTTGTAAGTTTACGCGATGCATTAGTTGCATGCGTGGCGTGCATATACTACGACAAAACACACATCGCTGTAAGTCCCAAAGTAAGCGTAGCTTGTGTTGTGGGTACTAAGATAACTGATGAATAATTTTATGAATAATATACATAAATACTTATAATATTCAAATAAACACCCAGAATCTGAAAAACATTTATGTTCATCACACAAACCTTGTCCAGTTGTGGGAATCGACGGCCTTGGACTCAGAAAGCAGCGTCGCTGCTCACTGCGCCAGTCGGCCGTCCAACTAACTAGCCACGGCGTAAGCCTCCCACCAGACCAGACCAGAAAAAAATCCCAATTTGCCTCTGCCGGGAATCGAATCCGCGACCGGCAGTGCGAGAAATTAAGAACTTTCTGTCCCCTTTTAAAATAAATAAGAAGTTTAAGTTGCTTTGATAGTATAAGATATATAGAACTTTAATCTATATATGTAAGTGTTCCAGTGTGTATTTCCTTTATATGCAATAAAGTTGTTTAAATAAATAAATAAATAAAAATAAAAGGCAAAGGTGACTGATCTATCAACGTACAGCTCTAACCACTTAATGGATCGGGCTGAAATTTTGCACACAGATAGTTATTACATAATATACCGCTAAGAGAGGATTTTTGAAAATTCTAGTTAAAAGTTTGTAGAAAAATACTTAATTTACCAATTCATTTTTCAAGTTAATTCCATGAAACTTTGATTTAGGTTTTCAATTAAAAATAAAGAAATATGTGTTTCACATATTTTAAAAATTCCACCTCCAAAGGCATCGAATAGGCAGTGGCGTGCATAGCCCTTGGACCCAGGGTATGCACAAGGTGTTCAGCACAAACATAAAGTAAAATTAAAATTTAGATTTTAGATAGGTATGTCGGTTTATAATCAAATTACTTTACGAAAGTTATATTTTTGATTGATTTAATACTATCGTCTATCTACTGCTAATTGAATAAAAGTACATACCCTGATTTACGTCACAAAATTATGACACACCATTCGGCAGCATTTTCTAAGCACACTGATGATGATAATATTTTTCCAACATATCATGTTTTTAGCGTCTTTATAAAAATTATTAAGATCACAATATCCTTTATCATTCCACACTTTACGTATATTGGACAATAAAACAAAAGGAAAGCAAAATAATCGATTGGTATGTACAAAGCCGCTTAGCCAAGAAAAGTTTTCGTAATATTTATTATTAAACATACGTGTTACTTTATCACCTTTTTTGGGATATTTGTAACATTGGTACACTCCTTCCTTTTCTAATTTTACGATATAGGGATAGAAATTAAAGTTTTCTCTAAGTACTTTTTCCAGGCACACTGAACCCAAACAAAAACCGCACGAATATGCTTTCATTATAAAATGAATGAATAAACTATAAATTAACCTTAACACATTAAACTATCACTACTCAAACTTTTATAAGTTAGTGAATTTATGCACTTGAACCGTTTATTTATCACCAACGCCATACAGCATTGTTCGAAGGTAAACAATAATGGCGATTGAATATGCTAATGATAATATTGCAATCGAAATTAGTCAAAATAGTCTTGAATTTTTTGTAAGTATGGGTACGAACGCTATTTTATTTTGATATGTAAACAATAAATAGAAACCATATTTATTGTTAACTCTCTCACTTTCCAATGATTCCTGGAAAACCTAAATAAATTCATTTTTAAAAATTTAGACAGCGTTTGGTTTCATAGATTATTTTCAAAACGAAAGACTAATTCGATAATATTAGTTCCTTCATTTTCTTAAAAGACACTTAAAGGTAATGGACATTTGTGAATAATGTTTTTAATTCTAAAAAAAGAATAATGACCGTTAACAACAATAACAAACAAAGCAAATCATTTTATTTATAAAAAAATCAAACACGTAATTGATTATCCACTTCCGTAAGCAGTGCTTATAGACACCCATACTTAAAGAATTTATGAATGAAACTGTTCTTGTGTGAACCGATGCTAATCTTGTAAGTACAAGCGCACTATTATAACATTACACGACACACACTACTAACTTGCACGCACACATCTAGCAGAACGATTCTTTTTTTGGGCGTGCTTATTTTATTTGATATTTCTATGCAACAGTAGAGGGCGTCATATGTCGAGTGATTCATAATAATGGATTTACCCTGCAATCGATAACATGAGATTTAAATAATAATATAGGTATTTTTACGTGTTTTAAAAGGTAAATGTTTAGCGTTTACGGTTAAAAATTAAAATACGAAGTAGAAGATTTTATTTTGTACGCTATGCGCCACGCGCGCGCTTGCTGCGCTGTCGCCTGTCTAGCGACAATTGACCTAGAAGTTTGGCCGCTCATTACTAGATGGCGCTTTCATATATTTTTTACTTAGTGTTTTTTTAATTACAAAACTTTAATGGTCCTATCTGAAGGCTCTTTAAGACCCTGAGGGTAGGGTATGCACTGCTTATTTGCATATATGCAATGCACGCCACTGCGAATAGGGGATTAAAATTGATATGAAAGTTACTGATTTTTTAAGTAATTTACGTTCATATTTTTCTATTAGCAGCAAGACATCTTTTTGAACCTTATAGTTAAAATTTATCAAATCAAAAATTGAACTTATCGTGAGCGAAGCCGCGGGCAAAAGCTAGTCATAAATATGGGTGTGCCCACTCGATAATCAACTGGGGATCGTTCGAGAGGTCGGCAATATACAACGCGAATCCAAGGCGTAGGATCAAGTTATATTGTTACCATTTTCGTTATCTAACTAGATAAGACGTTACGTACGTTTGCAGGAAACATAACAAGCAATTAGACATTGTGGAGGAATAATTTGCCAGTTCATAACAGTCGCGCGGCGTGAGGGGCCTAATATACAACGAGTAACAGAATTCATCATCTTCTTCTTCTTCTCTCTGGGCAGTTTTCGCACGTAAGCGCTTCGCTTGTTGTACGTGAAATTTCCCATTGTTGCTCGCTACTCCAGCCATCCAAGCTCGTTCCACAATCCCAGCATACCGCCCAGGTTGCTGAGGACTTCTGGGATAGTGGCTGGTGATCCCAGGTAGATCTCGCGTTGCTCTGTCACGCCCGTGCACTCCAGCATCACGTGCGTAGGTGTTTGATTCGCCTCCATGATGAATTCATCTTCATCCTCATCACTAAAAAAACCCCGAAGGGTCCACTGTTGAACATAGGCCTTTCCAAGAGCGCGCCACCACACACGATCTTCCGCCTTTCTCATCCAACCGATTTCAGCCACCTTTTAAAGGTCATCTGTCCAGTGGGCAGGTCGTCCCACACTGCGCTTACCGATTCGCGGTCTCCAGAACGCGTCTGCCACAACGGCAACGGATCCTACGACACACATGACCCGCCCACTGCCACTCGGTGATCGGTGACCTTGGTTCTCCTACAGATTTCGTCTCCCATTCACTTGCTCAATATCGCGTTACGTGACTTTAAATTTGTGGATCAGGTCGACTGTCAGTGTCCACGTCTCCGCTCCATATGTCATTACAGACAGGACGCAATCGTTGAAGACTTTCGCCTTTAGGCATTGGGGTATCAGCGAATTGAAGACTTGACGCAGTTTACCAAAACACAGAATTACGAATTACTATTGAACGGTGAATATTTCATAAGGAATCACCTGTAAAAATATTAAATCATAAAATGCATATTTATTTTTCCATACAAACTAATTCAAAACATTCTAAGTGTTCACTTTTGACAACCCTATTGAAGGTAAAGACCGACTCGTGCATAGTACCTATGCTACGCGACACATTCCTAATAAAGTGACAGGAGATACTTAATTTTAATTATGCATGTGATGTTAGCTAATTTCTTTCAGTAAAAACTTTGGCATTGGTTTACTCAAAAAATATTAGCGATTCAGTTTCAATGATGAGTCTTAGAGACAAAAGAGTAAATATTTTATCTTAAAAGCATGTAAAGTAATATTTCGGCTTTTGATTTACACGTTGTAGATGAAAAATTACACTTCTCAGATGTATTTATTTTATAATGCCATGCTATAGTACGTCTTAAAACTTAACTATTTAGCTAAGTTTGATCAGATTGGGTACAGAAATAAAATTATGAGATCAGATTTTTTACTTGAAATTACGTACTATAGAATTGATGTTTATTTAGCATGAAAGGTTTGATTCTTTACAATGTGTAGTGTAATATATCAACATCATCATCAGCGTCAAATCAACCCATAGACGTCCACTGCTGGACATAGGTCTTTTGTAGGATGTTCCAAATTCCACGGTTTTGTACCGCTTGCACCCAGCGGCTCGCTGCGACGCGCTTAATGTCGTCTCTCCACATTCTTTGGGGTTGAACAACGCTGCGCTTACCAGTGCGGGTCTGTCATTCCAGCACCTTTGGACCCTAACGTCCTAAAATCCGTTCTAAAAGCTATGTTCCCAACCCATTGCCACTTAAGCTTCGCGACTCGTTGAGATATATCGGTAACTCTGCTTCTACGGATCTCCTCATTTCTTATTTGATCACGTAGAAATACTCCGAGCATACCTAGCTTCATCGTCCGCTGAGGGACTCTGAGCCTTCTTATGAGGCCCATACTTATTACTTAGCGACCATGTTTCGGAACCATAGGTCATCACCATATATCACTTTAAACATAAATATGGGTGTGCCCACTCGGGAATCTAACTAAGGATCGATCGACAGGTCGGTATTATATAACGCGAGTTCATAGCGTAGCATCAAGTTAAATTGTTATTTCGCTATAGATAAGACGTTACGTACGCTTGCAGGAAACATCACAAGCAATTAGCTATTGTGGAGGAATTAATTGCCAGCTTATACACGCGAGGCTCGGATGCAATTGTTTGTTGCACTAACTTTTGTCCGTGTCGTTGCACGGGTTACGGGAAAGGGTAAAGAGGAATTTCTAGCAGTATGGCTAGCATGGGCAGGAGACAATTATATCCCCGGGGTAAGGATATAAATTTATTTATTTATTTATTATTTATGTACCATAAATTGTGATTGTGAACATAAGATACATGAAGTGTACAAAGGAATTCAATTCAAAGCAATTTATCTTCTCCCACAGCTTTATCAACTCTCAGAGCACTGGCGCACAATTGGAAATAATATTAAAATAATATATGTGTAATAATAAACGGGGGTAAACTTCTCGTATTCCATGTTCCAGTGATTTAGCAGGTGGACACGTTAATTATATTCCTTATCAAGGGATATAATCGGGGGATATTTTTAAGTAAATAAATTAATAACAAATAAATATACTACGACAATACACACATCGCCATCTAGCCTCAATTTAAACGTAGCTTGTGTTACGGGTACTATGAATATTTTTTATAAATAATATACATAAATACTTAGAATATACATATAAACACCCAGACACTGAAAAACATTCATGCTAATCACACAAACATTTTTCAGTAGTGGGAATCGAACCCACGGCCTTGGACTCAGAAAGCAGGGTCGCTGCAAACTGCGCCAATCCGCCGTCGGGATATAATTTTTATCTCTCGCCCGTGCTAGCTGCTGATTCCGCTCAATGTAATGTAGCTTTTGATGCTGTGGTGATAGCTGTGGTCACTACAGAAGGGATAAAGGCCGTAGTCCGCCACACTGGGCCAGTACGGATTGGTGGACTTCACACGCCTTTGAACATTAAAGAGAACTCACAGGTATGCAGGTTTAGTCAAGATGTTTACCTTCATGCGTTAAATCTTGTTATCTTGCGCAACAAGATGGCTGGTTTTCATTTTTTTCCATCTATTCATTAATATAGCTTATATATATTAGTTAATTATTTTTATATTTATGAGGTTTATTTTTTTTTATTATATATAAATATATGTTTATGTATTCGTATGTAGTTTTTTGAATGTAGGTTTATAATAATTTTACACAACCTATTTGTTCTCGCTCTTGTTGACCTAATCCTAAGGTTGCCTGAAAGAGGTCGCTTTTAAGCGATAAGGCCGCCTTTTGTATTCTACTCCAGTCTTTGTGTTTCTCACTATTCGTTCGGCTTTTATCCTTCTAATTGTGGAAGGAGACACGTGCCCTGTAGTGACCACAGCTATCACCACTGTGTCAAAAGCTCCATAACATTTAAGTAGAATCAGCCATAACTTACTCATTACCCTTTCCCGTGCCCGAGTGGGCCTAAACCCCTTCTCATTGTGGGAGGTAACCCGTGCTCTGTAGTGGGCTGGTAATGGGTTGATGTTATGATGAAACAAAATTTGGAATTAGTTACCATTACACCAGAGAGGTCGTAAAAACTTGATTGGTCGCTCGCAAGACTCAATCTCGAATTGAGCAAAGCGGCACTGGTTAGAAGCGGCGTTGCGGCCCCCGCTTTCGAAGAAATTTCATCTGCATTCTAATACATCCGGAGCGTTGAAAAAAAACCAAGAACTCTAGAAAATTCTACTACACTTGAATGGTTGAACCCGCTACCGTGTGGCTCGTTCATTTCCATTTCCAATCAACTTTAAACAAAGAGCCTTTGAACTGCACGGTAAGGTATGAAATAAAGTTTTTCGCTTTGTTACATTGAGAACGCAAGCGATTTCATGGTTTTCGAAATTCCCATCGTTTCTTTCGACTATTTTTGTCGCAAGTTTGCGTTTACAATTTGATTCGAACCCTTTCAGCAATTCTCTTTATGGATGGGATCGTACACACTTCGAGTTGCGTCTATTGGCATAAATATAACCTGCTAAGTCTGAGTCGGACTTGCACACAAAAGGTTCCAAGTGATACACTACATTCAAAAATGGCTTTTAATCCAGAAATGGGTAGGTTATCACTCTATACCCTATCATACTATAAATAAATAAATAGTAAATATACTACGACAATCCACACATCGTAATCTAGCCCCAAAGTAAGCGTAGCTTGTGTTATGGGTACTAAGACGGCCGACTGCTTTCTGAGTCCATGGCCGTGGGTTCGATTCCCACAACTGGAACATGTTTCTGTGATGAACATGGATATTTTACAGCGTCTGCGTGTTTATCTTTAAATTATAATATTCATTAGTTTTTCATTCAAAATATTCTTACTGACTGATTATAATGACTGATGAATATTTTTATAAATACTTATAATATACAGATAAACACCCAGACGCTGAAAACATCCATGTTTATCCCACACTCACTGCCCACTGCGCCAACTGTCTGTCATACTATACCCCATATATACACCCATACACCCATAATAACCATGCTGTGCAGCTAAGTTTTATTTTTAATCGAATAGATAAAAAATCTCGCACTCAGCACACTGATCTGACGTCACCACACGGTACATAAACAGAATTGTAATTTTCGATTTTTCTCTGATCTGGTCTCGTGGAAGGCTTCGGCCAAGGCTAGTAGGTACTACCTACTACCTACTAGTAGTGCGATTTAGGATTTTTTATTCCGATTCCACATTCATTTGGAAGCGCGAAAAGCTGTTAGAGAGGTCACTCACAGCGAATCGCATAATATCGAATCTACTAGTCGTAATGTAACTACGAGTAGATATACATTTTGAGGGAGTTGCGAAAAAATATGTTATCTGCCTTTTCATAATGGCGGCCATCTTGGACCGATTTTCGTTTAACATAGCTAGAAAATTTTAATAGATAGCTAGAAAATATGTAAATTGAAAATAATAAAAAAATATATATTATAAAAATGTATAAATTATAATAAAATTTAAAATAATAGCAACTAAACTCCCGACTAATTCACCATTCAAACAAAAAAAAATCAAAATCGGTTCATCCGTACGGGTAATACGGTGCCACAGACATACTCGTACACACTTACACATCGCACACGGACCCGTCAATCTTATAAAACCCCATCAGAAACCCCCCCACAGTACACCAGGTTTTACGATTCGTTTAGAACTGTTGAGTCAATCCAATCAAGTTGAATCCGTATTGCCAATTTCGGAGGAAAGATACTACCGTAAAATGTCCGCCTCGGATAATTTCAAGCTCCAATACCTCAATGGGTTAGAGCTTAGACATCCTACTTCATATTAGAACTCTCATTTCTCAAAAATTGAAAGAATTGACCGATTTCTGGGCAGTCCCCTGGAAGAGTAACTGAGGATGCGTTCCAAAATCAAATGAACTATCGACATTAGGTTTTTTTTTACAGATATACCTTACATATCTATAATTATAATAAAACTGTAACTGGTCGAATTGTGTGCATTGAAAATATAAAAAAAAAAAATTGAGTGCATTCTATTCGTATCGGTCTGAACTGTACTGAACGAATTCAAATTAAAGGAGAATGCCGGACGTTGTATGGGATTTGGTTTCACATAGTACTTATAAGGTGCCTTCATAGAATTTATCTCATTTTGAAGGGTTCAATAATTACAATACAATACCAAAAACATTAAAACTCTAGTTCGCCGGATTTCAGAGTTACAAACACATGAAGTTCGTGAATTAAGGTTAATTTTGACACATGCGATTAATGTACCTATCTATTGATGATGTACTTATTTTTCTTTTTTTTATTGTTTTTACGTACACAAGTGACGTACCTCTTTTGATTTTTGTGAGTATATTTAAACAAGATGGCGGAAATAATAGAACCACTAATTTATTTCATAATATCCGCCGGTGTTAAGGCTTGGGATTTAAGAGATTTTTTTTTTAAAAATGAAACCTTAATTTTTAATACCAATTTGAATGATGCACCAAACGAAACCGTGTTCCGGCATTCTCCTTTGCAGGATTTTAGTTCATACTACGAGGTAGGATATAGAATACTTTGTGTCCCAAAATTCAGTATTCAGTTCCTTTGGGCATGAAAATATTAATATTTGTTAAGAAAAAAAAATTATATTTATTTACTTTGTCTTACAGCAGTGCGAATTCATAATTGGCTTATATATATATATTTTTAAACTTCATTAGACGCCCCTATATCGCCAGTCATGGTAATTACTCCCCTTGAACCAGTTAAGAAGGTAATCAAAGCAATAAAAAACACTCGTTAAACTTCAACCAAAACTAAATCGTGAAAGGAAATAAGCTTGAAATCAGGAAATTAATACCCACCGGTAGAAATCATAGACACTCCGCTAACTTTTGTTCTCGCTCTTAACTTTATTACAGAATTATCTCGTATTCCAGGTATTATTGTGAATTAACTGCTTAGCCATTTTATTTATTTTATACATTTAAAGACAACTTTTACTGAGGTGTATCCGGAATGCAAAAACGAGGGGGTGTTATCAGTTTTACAATACTGTGTTGTGTGTGTGAATGTTTTAATTGCAATAACGTGTACTTTCTGTATACGTTAAAGCTCGGGGAGCAGCTAGTATAAATATTATTTTGAGAAAGTTTGCTATGGCAAAGACGATTAGCGATTTAGCGTTTCAGTACAACGTCGCGTGGAAACCGGTTATGGATTTAATATAACTGCCATATCCCTACCAGCCAACTAACGTTGCCATTTTAGACTACATCATTAAAAAATTTACCAATGGTATAAAAAGTACCATTGGTAAATTTTTTCATGGCAACCTTTGCTTTGAAGCAAGCCGCTCCGCTTTGATCTCAGACAAGATAGAACATTGATTGTTAAATTGTAAAATAACGTTGGAAAAGAGCAACTGCTGAGTTTCTTGTTGGTGGCTTTTTGTCGGTAGGATCTGCATTTCGAAACGGTGGTAGAGTTACAACAAGCAGACATAGTTGATGTTTCAAAAATGCTTACGTTAGGCCCACTTGAAATAAATGAATTTAATCATTTGAAATTTTTGGATATATGCTTGAATAAATAGCCAAGCTCGTGTATGGATCTCGTAATAGTGAAACTATACTCGTATAGTAGTATAGGTACTTATAGTACCTAGTGAACAGTCTGTGGCATTGTAGCTCGTTAACGAATGGACCGATTACGGTTTTTTTTTAAAATTTGAAAGCTGAATTAGTCGGGATTGTTCTAAGCTATGTTTAATGAAAATCTGTCGCATGTTTTCCACAACTCCTTCAATATGGGTATCGAATGAAAGGCTAGACTAGTTGAATAACGTACACTATATTAAAAGGGATTATTGATTTTGTGTTTTTTACATTTTTTGTTAATGATTAATGTTATTCATTTTTCAACCAGTGATTACACAACCTGGATAGATTATACGGATGGCGATCCGGATGTATCTGAAATAATAAATTTACAAGCAAAGTGGCCGGTACCAGCTACTAGTCGTATAAAAACCAGGCAAATAAAGGATCTGTCGATCTGAGTCGGCGAAAACTGTACAGCTGTTCAAATTTTCCAATCAGTGCCAAAGCGAAAAAAGCATCGATTCCCCGGCAAATGAAACCCGGGACGGACGAACTAGACAGCAAATTCCGGGCTCATCCAAATGAAGTTGATTGCAGACTGCAATGAGAGCCGCAATCCGCATGCAATGCGTTTTCAACGAAATAGGCACAGAAATAAGAACATACAGAAACCGTGAACACGACTAATATTGAAGCTGCAAAAACCACTCCACTTTAGTAGCAAATTCAAATTTAAAAATGTTTTATTCAAATGTTAACACTAATGTTAGGTGATGGTGATAACTGCATTCGTTAACTTAAAACTAAGGCTACGAGAGTTCCAAACGCGCCCTGATCTAAGAAGAGCCCGCAACAAACCAAGCGTTTCTCGAACATTAGCAGTTGACAGTAATTATTTTACCTTTAATGCTCTAAACGTTTACCATAAAATGGGAAAAATAGGAAAAGTCTGTGAGCTAGCAACATTTCGCGGGTGTGAAGTAAGAGGTGCGCAGGATGTTTTCGCTGTTTTTGGACACAGTGCACTGCTTTTTTTATGTTTACTAGCTTGCTGTTTACTACCCGTGCAACTTCGTTACACCAAATCACAAATAAAATGACATTTTCTAAAAATGAATCCTAGGTAGATTGACTTATCGCCCCCAAAACCCCCTGTATACTAGATTTCATGAAAATCGTTGGAGCCGATTCCGAGATTCCAATTAAACATATACAAGAATTGCTCGTTTAAAGATATAAGATAGATCAGCGCTTGACTGCAACTCACATCTGGTAAGTGATGATGCGGCCTAAGGTGGGGCGCGCTTGCCTAGAAGATGCCTATTCACTCGTGATTTGAAGGTACTCATTTTTTTACTGCATGCATTAATGGAGATAGAGGGTTCTGTATGATCTTAATTCTGTCATCAGCTATTGCCTTTTTAAGTCCACTGCTGTACTAAAGGCCTCTCAAAACTGGAGCCCATAATCACCACGCTGGGCAGGCGGATTGGTGATCGCAGTAGATGGTAGTAGTAGCACAGAGGACGCTGCGGCCCGCTCTCCGTTATATTATCCACGTTTTAGTATAAAAAAAGAAAAAATTCTAAATTCATTTATTTCAAGTAGGCCTAATATAAGCATTATTGAAACGTTAAGTCTGTCTGTGTGTAGTGACTCTACCACCGGTTCGGAAGGCAGATTCTACCGAGAAGAAGCCGGCAAGAAATTCAGCAGTTGCTCTTTTCCAACATTAACAATTTACATTTTACATTTCAATATAAACGTTTTTTATCCACGTTTCTGATACGTGCCGCTAATATGTGGAACGCCCTCCCGGCAACTGTGTTTCCTGCCACGTATAATTTGAGTACCTTCAAGGCTAGAGTGAATAGGCTTTTTCTAGGCAAGCGTGCTCCAACCTAGACCTCATCATTGCTTTCTAACGGGCATGATTGTCGTCAAGCGCTGGCCCATCGTAAATATAAAAAAAAACCCTTAGTCGCCTCGTACGACACCCGCGGGAAGAAGAGGGGAGGTGACAACTGTATTCTGATCTGCCGGCATTATTTACTTAATTCTTTATTGCGACTTTATTTTTAAATAATATACAGACAAACCTTAGGCTGCAGTACCACCACCAATGGTATAGAGAGATAACTAGAAAGATTGTATCATATGTATGACGGCCTATTGGCACAGTTTGCAGCGACCCTGCATTCTGAGTACTAGGCCGTGGGTTCGATTCCCACCACTAGAAAATGTTAGTGTGATGAGCATGGATGTTTTTCAGTGTCTGGGTAGTTATAGTATTTATATATATAATTCAAAAAAATATTCATCAGTCATCTTAGAACCCATAACACAAGCTACGCTTACATTGGGGCTTGATGGCGATGAGTGTATTGTCTTAGTAAATATATATATATATATGTATATATATATATATAGAATATAATCGCGAGTTAATAACCTTAATCGACCAGAAGCGACCTACGAAACTTCAATACAGTTGAAAATAGCAAAAAATCAATAGTTTTTTTATAAGAACGTATTTAAAAGTTTATCCTTTGTGATGAAAATCGTCGTATGAAACGCTCGTGGTACATTACCCGTTATACTCTCGGCTTTCTTAGCGTATTACTATACAAACTACTATTACGAATAGTATAGTTTTGAATTACAAATGTTTTCCGGATATAATAATATACGACGGATATCCGGATATTTATGTGGTTATATCCGGATATCCTTCGTATATAATATCCAGAGCGCTTCCCACCAATAAGTGCATAAAATAAGCCAATACGTTTAAATCCACCCTAGTCCTAGACGACAGAAAATATCAAAGTAAAGGATAAAATAGTAGCTTGGGAGATCCGCTTTCATCTCACATAAGATAGAATTATGATTGTTAAATTGTAAAATGTTTATATTGGAAAAGAGCCGTTGAGCTACTTGTCGTATTGCGCTCGGTTATTTGTCCCCGAACTACAAACAGACGGTTGTAGTAGAGCTTATAGTGCACAGCTCGTCCGGGGAAGTACAACAACCATGTTTGTTTCAGGTTGATGGACACAGAGCGGCACGTTGCAGGACGTGGTCCTTCCATGCCCTGCGAAGTTTCGATCTGTTAATAGTCTATGGTATCCTAACCTTTGGCTTGTCTCGTCAAATTAGGTATGTATTACCAAAAAAAACCTTTTAGGATTTTAATTGCCATAGTAACGTTATCTTATGTTTAATATTTCAATTTTTTGACGTGACAACGTCTTATAAATTGGTTTGCCGGGTGACACTTCAAGAAACTGCGTTACGCTCCGCTCACGTTATGCGCTCACAATGAGAGCGAGTGAGAGGCACGCGTCCCTTCCACTCGGGCATGGTTAGCCCGCCTAAGAGCGAGAGAGACAGACATAAAAAGTGAAAGGCACGCGTCCCTTTGTAGTAAACGCTGTTTCATTGTACGCAAATGTATTGCAAGTTATTGTATGTATATAAATACGTATGTATGTGTAAAGGTAAAAATAAAATTTTGTTAAAATGAAATTCAGTGCGAGATTCTTTGTATAAATTAATGTTTTAAATATAATTCTTTGTATAAATAAATGTTTTAAATTGTTACTATTATTTCATCCTTCTTCCTACTATACGAATGAATATTCACATTAAAATTATTTTACCACTCAAAGTCGTTGTCACGTAAAACTTTCGCCCGTATACCGACTTTACAGGCAACCAATTTTTATTTTTTTATTTTTTTGGTATCTATGACCCATCACTACGCACTACACAATAACATAAATAGAATAATTAAAAAATAAACTAAGTAAAAAAAAACTTACATTAAATATAAATATGCGATATAAAAAAAAAAGTTACTAATTAAAATTTCTGCGTCCAGGCAGCCCTACGTGGAGTTTAATATACAACTTGTAAATTGGAGAGTCGTATCGATTTACTAGTGCTTTCAGAATGCCGTTACAGCTTCTTTTCATCAAGCATGCTATTCGATTTCTTCTGATGGCAAAAAAGTCTAATGAACTATTCATAATCGTTAATACCAACCCATTAATCGCCCACAACTGGGCACGGGCACAGAGTAAAAACGTAACAGAGGTAAAGCTTCATACAAGCGCGCTACGATAGATACACTACCAGCTGAAGGCGCGTGTGTGCGTGAGCATTTTATTTAATGTTAATGTTAATAATTTAATAATTTAAATAGTGTTTAAATTTAATTTAATAATCTTCTTTGTCGTAACACTCTTGCCAGAGTGGTCGTGGTCATCACGGTCGGACATTGTTTCTTTCAGTTGTTACTCGCCTCAAGATCATTCGCCACTTCTCCCAGTTTGCAGATAGTCTGGTACACTCATGCAAGGGACCTCCCACTGAAGATTTGATTTGATCGGTCCATCGCATGGGTGACCTACCGCGTGCTCTAGTGCTTTCTACCTGCACAACAAGGCGTTCTGTGAGGTTCTTGTCTCTCCGGGAGACGTGTTTTGAATTTTATAATACCTAGTGTTTAATTATATTATATATATGTAAATATGGTTTACTCTACAGTGTGTATGAACAATGATAGAAAGAATAAAAACACATCATTTAATTTCATTAAAAGTATTATATATCACGCGATAGTAACGTTTTTTGTTTCTTGTGCCATGGAATGCCTCACAAGACTCAGGATTCTAATTTACCTAATTCTTCCTAGCTCCAATCCTTCACTAGCTCGGGATTTAAACTAGGCAATCACAACAAAAACAAACTTTGCCATCTTGTTAAACAAGTAACTATTGTTTATTGAACTGTATCCTCCTTTTTTTTTTTTTTTCTCGTGGGGAAATCCTCATGGATACCACTACACCACGGGGAGGTGCAGTAGTTATGCCGGACTCTTACCGACTAAAACCCCACGGTGTTCCAACTCATCAACTGGTGACTGGGAACGCTTTCGCACACAACCGCAACCCAGCCAGCGAATTGTATCCTACTTTTTTTTTTTTTTTTTTTTGTCGCTGGGAAATGCGTTTAGGCATCCCTTCTGGAGGCTGCGCAGCCAGAACTGTGCAGCCTCCAGCAGGGTATGTGGGACTCGTTGGCCGATGAAGTATCAGCCAGAATACCCCTAAAACCCAGCGGAGCCGCCCGCGCCCAAGTTGGAGCGTCAAAGGATCGCGGTCGGATACAACTTTGACGCCCCGGCGCACTCGCCGGAGGCACGCAATGGTGTCTACGGAGGTGGCATAAGGTGCGCATATCTGCGCCTCCTGCCACCTGTTCTCCTTCTTCGGAGGGGAAGAGCATCAGCCGCCTGCTCTCTCTCCCTCTCCGAGGCCTTCAAGCCCATAACGGCTTCGCAGAAGGAGGCGACAGTAGACCATCCCTCTTCACTGCCGAGCATCAGATTGATAACACTCGGCAGCGAGAGGTCACCGTCCAGGAGTGACACCATCGCGTGTCTTTGCGGCGCCCATGACGCGCATAATGCCAAGGTGTGGAGCGCCGTGTCTTCAGGCGCGCCACACTCATGGCAGATCGGCGAGGCCCTCCTCGCGATCCCGTGCAAGTACTTACCGAAGCAGCCGTGTCCGGTAAGCACCTGCACGAGGTGATATGTCGGCGCGCCATGGCGCCGCTTCAGCCACCGCTCTAGGTGGGGCCGGATGCCCTCCACCGTCCAGATGCCCACCGCCGGGGACTCGAGGTCTTCTCTCCATCTCTGGACCAGGACCTCTCTTCCAAGGGTACGGAGTCTCACAATCTCCTCGAGTCCTGGTCTTTCCCCTCGAGTCCTCACGCTTGACCGGTAGCGGTGCATCTGTGCAAGCACCTCAGCATGCAGGTCCCACGGCGGGTCGCCAGCGAGGAGTGTGGATACCGTCCAAGACACCGTACGGTAGCCCCGTATTGCACGCACCGCGATTACGCGTTGTGGTCTCCGCAGAAGCGTAATGTTCTGCGGAGACAGTGCGTGCACTCATATTGGAGCCCCGTACAGCGCCATACTCCTGACGATACCCGCATACAGGCGTCTGCAGGCCGAGTCCGATGTTGGGCAAAAGCCTTCCTAGAGCGGCTGCCGCTCCGACCAGTCTGGGCGCAAGCAGCTCGAAGTGCCCTTTAAAACTCCACCGTCCGTCCAGGGTGAGGCCCAGATACTTCATCTGGGCCTTTATTTCCACCTGAACACCCTGGACGGTGATGTGGGCACCTCGTGGTGGACCTCTGCGTGGGCCATGGAAGAGGAGGGCCTCAGTCTTAGGGACCGAAACCCTCAGACCCAGGGCCTGGACCCTCCTTGCCACGAGGGACGCGCTGACCGTGGCCAGGCGGGACGCCTCCGCGAAGGTGCTCTCGCGTGCCGTGACCAGGGTGTCATCCGCATAACATAACACCCTCGTCCCAGGCAGCATGGGAGCCCGCAGGAGCCAATCGAAGCCGATGTTCCACAACACCGGCCCGAGAACCGATCCTTGTGGGACCCCGTTGAGCACCTTCCGCCGGTCTCGTTGCCCGTCACTCCCCGTCCAAGATACCCACCTATCCTGGAGGTATGACTCCAACAGCCTCCTGAGATACGGAGGCACTTCATGGTACCGAAGTGCCTCTAGAAGAGTCTCAAAGGGGAGGCTGTTGAAGGCATTCGTGACGTCCAAGGAGACGGCGAGAATGACGTCCCCCCCGGCAACTGCCTCATCCGTCAGGGCCTTCAAGGACTCTAGGGCGTCAATGGTCGAGCGACCCGCCCTAAAGCCGTACTGCTCCGCGTGAGCCCTGGACCGACAGTTTCCAGATGCCCAACGAATCGGTCTGCAAGGATCTTCTCAAAGACCTTCCCGACCTCGTTGAGCAAGACTATCGGTCTGTACGCCGACGGAGCGTCCAGCGGTTGCCCCATCCGCTTTGCGGATGAGGCACAGCAGTCCCTCCTTCCAAGACTTGGGGAACTGTCCAGCCAGTAGACACTGGTTGAACAGCTCCCGGAGTCTTGCCTCAAAATACTCCCTGGTCATGAAAATGACCCGACCCGGGATACCGTCCGGTCCAGGTGCCGTCTTCTTGGACCGGAGGCGGCCAAGGGCTACGTCCATCTCCTCCCCGGTGATCAGCGGAACAGAACCGCTATCAGCCAGAGGGGTGGAGCCCCTTCCAACCTGGGGTACCGGGGAGGACATCGTTGGAGGGACATGTCCCTGGGAGTCCGGAAAGAGTCCCTCGACGACCCTCCGCAAGAGCTCCGGCTGGAGGGTCTGGGTTACTGGGGGTCCCTGATTACGGAGCTTCCTTCTCGCCACGCGATAAGGGCGTCCCCAGGGGTCCCTACTCCGGCCCTCCAGCAGTTCCTCCCGGGCACGCTCCTTGGCGCTGCTTATGGCCAGCTGAAGAGCCCTCTTGGCCTGGCCGTAAACCTCCCGCAGTTGCTCCTCCAGAACTACCTCCAGTCCGTTCCGCCTACGGCACCGGACATAGTCCCTGCGGGCTCGGTGACTGGCGATACGAAGGACCGCAATTTCGTCCGACCACCAGTACACCCGTTTACGGCGGCGCCATCCACGCGCCCTCGGCATTGCAGAGTCGCAGACCTCAGTGAGGTCCACGCGCAGCTGCTCCGCCCGTTCTTCCACACTGGTGTCCCTCTCGTCTCTGGAAGAGGCCCAACGTCCAATAATGGAGGCCTCTTTGACCAGCTCCCGGTCCATTTGGGTGAGACACCAACGTGGGAGGCGATTTGGACCCTGGGGAGGTGCCATCGCGACCACGGGGGGTGTAGAGACCTCAAATCGGACATAAAAAAAATGTGGTAAAGTTGTGCCTTCACCATTTTATGTGTTCCATCCTTGTCAAGGGGAGTGCTAACCGTCTCTTCTTTCAATAGACACGAATTGTATCCTCCTGTGCCAACCCTACCAAAATAGGTATAAATTTTGCTCCCTTCTTAGAAGATTTGACTCTGTTCCGTTTCTCCTCTGTGGCACGGGTCTCTTTTCAGATTGATAATGGTTGAGGCCGCTGTCCACCACGCTGGCCAAGTGCGGATTGGTGGACTTCACATACCTTTGAAATTGTTTTTTTTAATAGTAATAATTGACGACCCAAGCACGACCTACCTGATAAGCGGAAAACCATTAAAAGTTAAGAACATCACTTTGCAGGGCATGCAAGTCACAAGGTGACCAGCAACCTGAGGCGTACGTTTTGAGCCTCATCATCAACATCATCAACTCATTACAGCCCACTACATGGCACGAGTCTCCTCCCACAATGAGGCGGGGTTAAGGCCGTAGTCCAGTACGCTGGCACAGTGCGGATTGGTGGACTTCACACGCCTTTGAGAACGTTATGGAGAACTCTCAGGCATGCAGGTTTCCTCACGATGTTTGACTTCACCGTAAGTGATATTTCAATTCCTTAAAACACACATCCTTATCCTTACTAATAATATAAATGTGAATGTCAGTTTGTTTGTTACGCTTTCTCGCAAAAACTACTTAACCGATCCGCATGAAACTTTGTACACATATTCTTGGAAGTGTTAGAATTAATATCGGATACTTTTTATCCCGATATTAAGCTTGGTTCCTTTGGGAGAGGGGATGAAAGTGTTTGACGATTTATACCATAACTCCGACAAATTATAACCGATTTAAATAAATATTTTTGTACTATAGAGGTTATAATATGTGTTTAATTTTGCCTGTGGTTAGAGATAGAGGACAGAACTCCTCAGCGGACAGCAGCAAACCCCTCATTCAAGGCTTAGCTACACTAAATTTAATGCGACATCAAAAAACAAAATCAAACGCAGACGAAGTCACGGGCAACAGCTAGTAACTTAGAAAAGTTAGAGGTGCGTGCTCGGATTCGAACTTGGTCTCACAAAAGTTAAGTTAAAGTCATGCCCACTGGGCTATCAACCATTCCACTTTAAAGCCCATGTGCCTGTAATTATACCAGCAACCACGCTCTTCAGACTGGAAAACAACAATGCGCTTAGCGGCAGAAATAAGCAAGATGGACAGCGTTATGGAGAATTCTTGGACAGCGTTATGGAGAACTCTCAGGCACCTTAGATGTTTACATTAACCGTTATCAAGTCAAGTTTAACGGCTTTAATCAAAAACTCACATAACTCAGAAAGTTACAGGTACACTTGGTGTCCCGGGGTTCGAACTCGGTCCCCTCGAAAGGAAAGCCAAAGCCTTCCCCACTAGGCTGTCACTGGTCTATTAGGCACACGTAACTAAATTACTAAAACGGATTATCAAAATCCTTTAATTATCCAACACGGACGGACGGACGGTGTATATAAATGAGTGTCACGCGCAAAATGACAGCTGACTGGCACACAATGGGCCCGGCATCCTTACTCTAACCTCAAATTGTTTGCATATCCTACCCTAATGCAGGAAGCCATTGATATACCTGTCAAGTTATACCGCAGATATACACAATGAACAGTAAATTTAAACCTACCTGCGAAAAGTATAAAAACTTAGCATGCGAAAAAATATTTATTGCTTTACCGCTTTCAGGCAACAAAAGAGAAACGTTTTATACGTATATTTTGTGCACGTTGAAACGGAGACAAAATATTGACTTTACGTAATACAAATTATACTGGATACACTTACTAACCCCGACTTCCCAACTACTCCGTCGGTCTATTGGTTAGCATGTTTGACTGTGGACCACGATGACCTGGATTCCATCAAGTTTAAATCGGAATATTCTTCATTCATGTAGGCCTATCACAGGCACTTATGAAGCGTTCATTCATATATGTTACCATAACTGTGAGGTGATTATTATAACTACGTTCGCTAACTTAAACCTAAAGCTACGAGGGTTTAAACGCACCCTGGTCTAAGAAGAGCTCACAACAAACTCAGTCGCGTAATTTTTTTCTTGCTATCACTATCTCGCATTCAATTATTAAAAAATCCACGGGCCAGACCAATAAATGCATGTTACTATTATTAATGCAAGGTGAATCTGTTTGTTGTGCACCTTAACAAACCTTAACTTTAGATTGCTTGCATTCTGGATACTTCTTACCCTAGGAAAGTACACGGGGCTCGTTACCGTGAGAATAAAAAAATAAAAAAAATTTCGGTCGTGGCAACAGAAATATTATTATAAATACTTTCAAAACAATTGGTTCCATCGGAATTTTGAATTATACGACAATGCTAGTTGTTAGGTATTGTTTTTTAACAGAATAGGTTCAAGCATTTATTTCCCCTATTCTATGAGAGAACCCTGTCTCTAATAGTGAGACGTGAATAGGCTGAGTATATTGTTTATTCTCCTTATTTATGATACTTTTCCATACAACACTGTAAATAACGTGTCTAGGGTTTAGTATATCAATACAGGATGCCGTAAATAAATGACGCAGCCGCTAATTGACTTCTGTATATAACAAAAGAAGTAAGTATATTTTTATCTCCTTTGATGGGGAAAATAAAAGATTTTCACTCACGTGTAACTTCGGGAGGATAAAAAAGGTGGTGTGTTTTCCTTTTGGTACCAACGTCTTTTGATACAAACGTACACGATATCGGAATTGTTGAAATTGTTTCTTTAAATTTCTAAAAAATAGTCAGCGATAACATACGACTATTTTTTAAAGTTGACTCATTCGCAGACAAAGTCGCAAGGGTCCGCTAGTTATCAATAAAATAAAGAAATTAAGTCTGATGATCAAAGAGCTAATGGATAGCCCAGTGGGTAGGAGCTCGACTTCACTTTCGTGGGGCCGAGTTCGAATCCCAGCACGCACCTCACACTTTTCTAAGTTATTTATTAATTTATTATCAATTAATTTGTACGGCCAAATCCACTTACACTTATTAACAATTACATTATTATTCTTTTACTTATCAACTACACGAACAATATGTACCTATTTTTTTTTAATTAAGGTACACAAAATAGAAAAGAGAGAAATACTAATAATAATGCTGACAACAAAAAAAGAAAATAAAACAAAAAAAATAATTAAAAAAATACAAAAAGCACATCGATAAATTAAATAAAATCGTGTTATGTGCGTATAGTAATTAAAATATCACTTGCTTCAACGTTAAAGGAAATCGTGAGGAAACCCTCATGCTTGAGAGTTCTAAATAATGTTCTCAAAGGTGTGTGGACTCCACCAATCCGCACTGGGCCAGCGTGGTGGACTGCGGCCTTAACCCCTTCTCATTGTGGGAGGGAATCCGTGCCCCGTGGGGTTGATGAATATGATACGATAAAAGAGTGATACGGCGCGGACAAAATCATGGCCAACTGTTAAAAAAAAAGTAGGGTTGCACTAATATATTAATGAAAATGATGTGTTAAAGCGTAACAAATAAAAAAGAAAGTGTTAAGTGCACGGGCGTAAAAATAATTTTAGCAGAAAATTAAGACACTAATAAAAAAGTCACCTAAAACTTTAATCACGAAAGTTTACGGCTGACAAAAATTTTTTCGCGAATTCGTTCCTAAAATTGCCTTGTTACGTTCACATTAACTTTTGCAGCGTAGAGGTTTTAGGTCGAGAATGGCCCGACAGCGTTCGATAATAATTTATCATTAGCCAACCTACATCAGTGTATAGGAAGCGAACACAGAAACCGTGTCTCACCGACTTGCAGAGAGTAAAACCATTTATCATTCCATCAAATTATGTGAGCCATTTCAACTGAAGCCTGAATTCGTGAATACGCAAAAAATCTCTTTCAAGAATATTTTGTTGCCGTTTTGCATACTGTTCATTTTGGCTTTACTGTTGTTTTGTTCTGGGTTCTGTTTATTGTTGGAATTTTGAACTGGAAATAAATATACTACGACAATCAATACACACATCGCCTTCTAGCCCCAAAGTAAAGGTAGCTTGTGTTATGGGCGCGAAGATAGCTGATTTTTTTTTTATGTATATAATACACATATAATATAAAGATAAGCACCCAGATACTGAGAAACATTCATGTTCATCACACAAACATTTCCCAGTTGTGGGAATCGAACCCACGACCTTGGACTCAGAAAGCAGGGTCGCTGCCCACTGCGCCACCAGGCCGTCAAAATGTTGATCATCAAAGTACCAATATCACAATAATATCTTGATTTGAAGACTTTCCTGACACAGCAGTGAGCGCTGCGTGAAAGTCTTCAGTCTGCGTCCTTGAAACGGCGCGTATTGTGAGGAGGTTCCTCACTCTGGAGCCCTGCCCGCCGGTTGCTTGGGCATTCAAAAGCTCCGCCAGCCAGGGTGGATGTTTTTTAAAGCATTGTTAAGAATTTAAAAAAAAACGAAAATAAATAAATGATAGTAATATTCTACGACAATCCACACATCGCCATCTAGTCCCAAAGTAAGCGTAGCTTGTGATATGGGTACTAAGATAGCTGATGAATATTTTTATGAAATAAAACACATAAATACTAATAATATACAGAAAAATACCCTAACACTGAAACATATTCATTTTTATCGCACAAACGTGCGAACCGAAATGAAAATCGAACCCACGGCCTTGGACTCAGAAAGCAGGGCCGCTGCCCACTGCGCCAACCGACGCCAACGTTTTTATTTAAGTCTTATAATAGGTATAGCATAACATCTACAAGATGGCGTTACAGTTATTACAAGAAAGATTGCAGTTTCGATTTACTTTTCAAAGATCCATATTACAAAAAGACACACATATTATTATTACAATAGTAATAAATAAACAATATTTAGAGACTTTCAAAAAAATTTGTAATTTAATTTTTTTTTTTTAACTGTTGAATTTTTATTCACTTTGCTATTCACAATTGATCCGTTTAAAAAGATTGAAAAAAATAATCCTAATTGATTAAGATACTTATGACTAGCTGGCGTATAAGTCAAGAAGCGTGGAGTATACGACATATACCAATTACGCATCCAAATTATTATTTTTAAATGGCGGAAACTATATAGACGTCTGACGTACCTAAGCGTTACTCTAAAAAAATCTGAGTTACTCACTCCCTCGTCGCGCCTGAAGAGGTTTAATTCAAGAAATATATATGAATGAGAGAGGGGTTCAGTGACACTAATTGTGACAAATACAATTCCCACTTATCTACACATCCAAACCGAATTGATCGATAATGTATAATCAAATCCGAAGTGACATTTCCTGGCGAGGCAGATATTACAGTCGTCGTTCGCCTCGCCTCGCTTTAATTACAAAGCAGGTGTAAGAATTAATTTATCCCGAAGATATCTTAACGGCGGTCGTGACCGGAATGGGTGGAAAGTCTAAACGTCATCTTATCTATGTAATGCGCGGTAATATTCCTGAACACTTTACTTTAAGGTGTCATAATCGTTCAAAGGAATTATTCTTATAGTAATACTGTTGCCTACGTTCTTCGTCCGCGTTTATTAATGTTTTCAACACAGAATTAAGAATGTACAGAAACCGCGTTTAGTCATTATTGCATACAGTTTTTTGTCCAAAAACAGTGATAATGCCCCGCACAAGTCTGACTTCACCCGCGGAATGCTGCTAGCTAACTTTTCCCATTTTCCCCATTTTATGGTGAACATTTAGGACATTAGAGGTAAAATAATTACTGACAACTGCTAAATCGATTGAAGTTCGAGAAACTCTACTAAAGTGGAGTGGTTTATTTCTTCTTCTACCTTTCTGTAAAGAATAAAAATCTTTGCTAAAAATTACACCCGGGTCATGTAATACAAATTAAACTCTGCTCTGCGTCTTTTTTAGAATAAGAATTTCAGAATCAATAGTTCAAACATTGGTACGAATACGGATCACAACAATGGGTAAATTCTAGTTTCTACTACTAGGAATTCTATGTGAAATAACCACAGAATAAAGAACATACAGAAACCGTGTATACGAATAACATTGAAGCATCAAAAACCACTCCACATTAGAATGGTTTCTCCAACGAACGGTAAGTCACTTCACACCATTTAGCAGATGACAGTAATTGTTATACCTCTAAATTTTTAAGCGTTCGCCGAAAAACGTAAAAATGTTGAAAAGTTTGTTAGCTACCAACATTCCGCGGGTGTAAAGTGAGCGCGGGGCATTTTCACTATTTTAGACACAATAATCGCTGAATGAGTTTCTCAATGGAAATAACCAATAAACCGAAATAGATTTAACGGTTTTTCTATTATTGTATGATTTTAAATTAAATAACGAATAATAGAAAAAAAGAAAACAGTAGGAAACATCGCGAAACTATCTAACATAACGGCATTTTGAAGTGAAAAACTATACCTAATTGGTTTGAGACTGGCTTAAAAAAGTATTATACAAAATTCCTTGGAAATGGCCACCCCCAGAAGTTTATATAACATTTTTTTTTAAAACTAATAAAGCTATTTGCAATTTTTAACCCACATTTCACATAAATGGTCATCGGAGTCATTAATAATAGATATAAGTACTTTACCTTCCAGTCTTTAAATTGAAACGTTGTGACACACAGATAAATAATGTATGACGCATTTAATTGCATCGTTTTCCCCGCGGGTGCCTGCGTATGCTCCATTCATTCGTTCGTTCATTCAATCGACTCAATCAAATCAATCAGCTCGTACGTTCATCGCTAAAGTATTTTAACAAGCAAAAAAGCGCGCGTGTCGACTCGCCCTTCCGTTAGTAAGGAAGGCAAAAATCTTTATAACTTAACGGTAATGAATACAGGGCATTGCCAACTAAACAAACACCTTTTAATATTAGGTATAACCGACAGTGCTCTGTGCCGAGCATGCATGGAGGCAGATGAAACACCGACTCACGTATTGCTCCGATGTAGAGGAGTAGCAGAGCAACGCGCTCACACCTTGGCTCCCCAGCATCACTCCCTGAAGCACTTGGCGACCTGGGCGGCCTGCTCAGCTTCTGAAGTGAGCTCGGCTGGCTGGAGTGACCCAGCAGGGAGCGGTACCAGTAAATAAATAAATAAATAAATATACTACGACAATACACACATCGCCATCTAGCCCCAAAGTAAGCATAGCTTGTGTTATGGGTACTAAGATGACTGATGAATAATTATATGAATAATATACATAAATACTTATAATATATAACTAAACACCCAGACACTGAAAACATTCATGTTCATCACACAAACATTATCCAGCTGTGGGAATCGAACCCACGGCCCACCACAGAGCACGGGTCTCCTTCCACAATGAGAATGGGTTAAGGCCGTAGTCCACCACGCTGGCCCAGTGCGGATTGGTGGACTTCACACACCTTTGAGAACATTATGTAGAACTCTCAGGCATGCAGGTTTCCTCACGATGTTTCGTTCACCGTTAAAACAATCGAATGCATGAATGAATGCACTTTTATTGTAAACACACAGATATAAACATAGAGAGAGAAAGTACAATTTGGTAGCCTTATCGCTACATAGCGATTTCTTCCAGGCAACTAATGATAAAGGCAATTGACATTTTAACTCCTTAAAAAACGCACATAGCTTCGAAAAGTTAGAGGTGCGTGCTGGGATTCGAACCCGGCCCCCCGAAAGAGAAGTCGAGCTCCTGTCCAATGCGCTATTACCACTTCGCGCTTATCACTTTTTCGTTACAATATGTAGGCACAATATCATTGCTTGTTACCCATAACAATTGTAAGAAACTGCACGCATTTGATAAACAGATAGACAGGTAGTATTATCTTTGTACTCAATACTTTATTATCAACGAATTTAGTGCTTCCGGTATTAAGATGGCGCAGTCCGAACAAAATAATTAATATCCGATCATTATCTTAACAACTCGATCCAACGTTGTGATTAAAAGTGCCATTAAGCAACACTTCCATCGATTGAGACTCAATATACGCAACGTTTCTTTTTGGCAAAGTACCGGACCACTAGGTCGATATAATATATAAAAGGGGCTGCTGTAGGAGCAAGCTGGTGCTAAAATCCCCGTCTTTAAGCATTAAATATTTTAATACTTTTGTCATCATTAGCTACTTTAATGTTCAAAAGATTACAAAATAAACCTTCTACGCCTTTCCAATGCGGCAGGTTATAGCGTAGAACATGCTTCGCCACTGTTATGGAATCTATACTAATAATTTGAGAAAAACAAAGGAAATAATATGGAATGAACTATTTTGTGCGTGTCGTATCATAGCAACGGATAATATTTAGTTTGTGTATTCTATAATGTCGTTTATTGATGTCGGTGTAGATTATTTGGAACAGCTTATTATGGGCTCGACTTTGTGAAGCAATGTTTTTAAGTCACTAACTAAATGTCTGCTAATTCGCCCTTTTTTCTTTTCTCCTTGCCTTAGAGCAAAACGTAACGTAAACACGTTAGCTAAGCTCCACCACCCCACATTGAAACAGCTATAAGGCCATGGAATAAGTTATTTATTCTCTCTGTTCTTAGCTATGTTTGCATGCCTGCCACACCCTGATTTTTTCCCAATCTGGCTATCCATCTAGCATCTGGATATCAATATGGCTATCAAATGAAAGGTCTTTACTAGTATAATACTATACACTATGACGATTTTTAAATCCACGATGAATTTTTAATTATCCGTTCTCCCTTACGTGATAATTCTTCTCAAAACACCTCTTATCCTAGGGAAAGAAAAAATAATGAAAGGGACACGAAGAAAAAGGTGGGAAGATGATGTTCAAGGGGTAGCTGGACCAATGGGAGGCCTATGTCGCCGTACAAGCTGATGCAATGTCGAAAAAAAAGTTATGATTAGGTATTATGATAGTTACAATAAATTGTATGTATGTTTTCAATATCGGTACGTCTTCTCCCAAGCTTGATGCTTGATGAAAAAAAAGCCAACTTGACGGCGCTACAGTATAAAACTAAAAGCCGTTTCTACAATAAAAGTAAGAAAAATATAAAGGACCATGCATTTGTAAATGAAAGGAAAACTACACACCAAATTTAACTTTATTCCGTACGCTTTAAGTTAATATTCGCTAAACTAGGTGAGTGCAGAGATATGTTGTTTTGGAATAAAGAACCGTATGGACTAGCCGTGTCAGACATTCATGTCAAGATTTTTTAAGCAGTTCCGACATAACCATTCAATTATGGCGGCATTCATTTAAAAACTATAGGGGTTTAAGGTCGTTTTTCGCTTGCATTTTCGCGTGGAATTATCACATTTCGGTTACGTGTTGTGGGTGGTGCCATAAAGTTCTCTTGCGAACTGTTTAAAGCGATTGGGTTTTGAGTTTTAATACACTTTTTATAAGTAGTGGTAACCTTATTATTATTTGCTTGAGTTTAAGCAGCTGTGAATTTTTAATCGCCAATTTCGAATTAAACAAACTTGGTTGGGAAAAGCGTGTGCATTTTGTTGGACTGCATTCATATTTTTCAGTAAATTTAACAAAGTGTTGCTACATACGTTGATATTTCAATGATTTTAAATGATCGTCATCATCATCATCCCACGACAGATCACGGGTCTCCTCCCACAATGAGAAGGGGTTAAGGTCGTAGTACACCACGCTAGCCCAGTGCGGATTGGTGGACTCCACACACCTTTGAAAACATTATGGAGAAATCTCAGGCGTGCAGGTTTACTCACGATGTTTTCCTACACAGTTGAAGCAAGTGAAATACTATAGAGGTTATAATATGTGTTTAATTTGCCCCAAACTTTGTGTAGCTCTGAATGTGGTTGGAGATAGAGGACAGAAATAATGTATAAATTGCTTTTGCGGTGACGTTATAACGTTCTCAATGGCGTGTGAGGTCTACCAATCAGTTCTTGGCCAGCGTGGTGGGTTACGGCCTGAACCATTCTCATTCTGAGACGAGACCCGTGCGCTGTATGGGCCGGTAATGGATAAATAAATACACTACGACAATACACACATCGCCATCTTGCCCCAAAGTAAACGTAGCTTGTGTTATAGGTATTAAGATCCCTGATAAATATTTTTATGAATTATATACATAAATACTTAGAAAATACACATAAACACCCAGACACTGAAAAACATTCATGCTCATCACACAAACATTTTCCAGTAGTGGGAATCGAACCCACGGCCTTGGGCTCAGAAAGCAGGGTCGCTGCAAACTGCGCCAATCGCCGGATTCCGAGATACCCGGAGTCAAAAACCTTCGCTCCTAAATTGTCCAATACTAACCTAGGACAATTCTCATCTATCAACCAAAGTCATGGGCCTCATAAGAAGGCTTAGAGTCACTCAGCGGGCGATGGAGAGAGCTATGCTCGGAGTATCTCTACGCGATCGAATCAGAAATGTGGAGATTCGTAGAAGAACCAAAGTTACCGACATAGCTCAACGAGTCGCGAAGCTTAAGTGGCAATGGGCCGGGCACATAGTTCGGAGAAAGGATGGACGTTGGGGTCCCAAGGTGCTGGAATGGCAGCGCAGCCCATACTGGTAAGCGCAGCGTTGGTCGACCCCCAACGAGGTGGACAGACGACATTAAGCGCGTCGCAGGTAGCCGTTGGATCCAAGCGGCTCAGAATCGTGGAACTTGGAACTCCCTACAAAAGACCTATGTCCAGCAGTGCACGTCTATCGGTGATGTGATGATGAACCAGAGTCAAAGTCAAATATTCCTTTATTCAAATCGGCACATAGATGGCACATTTGATGCGTACATAACATGTAAAATGTGACATAGGAGTGAGTTGATGGCGATAAATAAATTCGTCAACTTAAAACTAAAGCTACGAGGGTACCAAACGCGTCCTGGTCTAAGAAGAAGCCCACAACAAACTTAGCCGGGTATTTTTTTTTTGTTATCGCCATCTCACATTATGATTCAAAATTATTAGAAGAGCAACCTGGTTAGAGCAATAATTCACACCCAAGCTTTTTTATCGATGACTTAGTCCTTTATACTATAATAGGACTTTCATTGAAATTCATGGTCAAACGTACAATATAGTTTTGTGTTAAAATTTCAATTGCAATTGGTTTTTTTATTTTATTCCAAAAAGACTATGTTTATTCTTCTATGTCCCAATGATTCCTCAATAATATACTAGTAATTGGTCTTCTCGGACTGAGATGAAGAATGATCTCATAAATTTAATTTTTGAAAGCTACCGAATACGCAGTAGCGTTAACTACGCCCAAATATAAGCGGTTAAAGAATTCTGTACAGAACCATTGATATTATAAACTCAAGATTAAAGAAGTATTTATTGCGATCTCCTTGGCGCAGCGGTAACCGCTGCTGCTTTAAGTTGGAGGTCTCGGGTTCGATTCCCGGCAGGGCAATTTCAGAATTCATTATATCTGAATTTTCTTTGGGATGGCGTAGGTGTTCATGATAATTGTTATTCTATCTAAAAAAATATGCTGCCGAGCGATTAAACGTTTAAGTAAGCTCGCTTGTGTAATTATATAATTAACTTAAGTATATTAAATATCATAATATATTAAATCATTTATTTCTCTCCGTATTCATTCTCTTCTATTCTCTTCTCGAGCGGGTGAAGATCATTATCTACACCCATGTACACCCAACAATAGAATATCATCATAGTAAATAAAAGCTGTATTTGACAGTTAAAAAATTGGAGTGCTCCGATGCTCACTAAACTTTACAGGATTACTCGCCAGGTCAATCCGGAGATTCCGTGAAAGATTCATTGAAATCGGTCCAGCCGTTTCGGAGCCTATACGGAACATACCCACACACACACTTCACACTTTCTCTTTTATAAACATAGATAAATAGATAGAAATAAATAAATAAATAAATATACTACGACAATACACACACTGCCATTTAGTCCCAAAATAAGCGTAGCTTGTGTTATGGGTACTAAGATGACTGATAAATATTTTTATGAATAATAGATACATAAATACCTATAATATAAACACCCAGACACTGAAAAACATTCATGTTCATCACACAAACATTTTCCAGTCGTGGGAATCGAACCCACGGCCTTGCAGTCAGAAAGCAGGGTCACTGCCCACTGCGCCAATCAGCCGTCAGAAGAATATTGTACAATATGTATGTTGTTCTTTCCCAAATCAAACTGAATATTTTAATCAGGAGTAGAGTTTCAGTCAGAGAGTCGATGAAGTAGGTTTTTTTTTTAAAGTTAAATTTATATATTTTTTTTTTATGTTAACAGACGAGCGCTTGACTGCAATATATCTGAGACGTAGAATAAATAGGTTTATGAGACTCTATTCTCTAAGTCTATCAGGTTTCAGTCATAACTGGGTCCGATGGATTAGGTATTGTCTGTTTACCAATGGTCTATGTTTTTTAATTCCGTTAATAATCTATGGTTTTACCATATCAAATCAATGTACGGCACTAATTTACACGTCGAACGTACGTAATAAAATGAAAATATATGATTACCGTGCTCACAGCTGCTGTGTCTGGTGCAATGATATTTGCCGGCGGCTCAAAGATGTCGGCCAGTGGCCTGCACTTCAGACATGCATAAAAGCAGTGCATACCCTACCATTTATTTTTAACACGCACAGAAGGCTTTATTACATTTCTAATTGAAACGATCTACCTACGTTTATCTATTAGATCGTAAAAGTTAACTACAATTTATATCGCATTTAATCAGCGCGATCTAGTTAAAATACTAGGAAACAGTATTTTACTACTGAGAGGTTTTTTTTCCATTCTATGCCCCTGTTTTATAGTACCCTGGGAAAACTGATGATGGGGCAATGGTTTAATCACCATCATCATATCATCTCCTTACCGGTACACTACAGGGGGATACAGGGAGAAGGCAGAGTGGAGAGACTATGGATTAATATAGGACTTTAAATGATCTTCTTTTTTTATTCGACTACAAGTTGGCCCTTAACTGCAAATTCACCTGGTATATGCAGTCTAAGATTGCGGGCTAACCTGTTAGGGAGTTTGGTTGTCTTACCCCTAATCGGTTTGTACGCGAAATCGCACCGGAACACTAAATCGCTCAGCGGCACGTCTTTGTCGTTAGGGAGGTCTAGCCACGGCCAAAGCCAAAGAACAGACCAGAGAAAGTCCAGAAATTATAAATTCCCAAATTGTCCTTGCCGGGAATCGAACCTGGGACCTCCTAACCTCCTAAACTCACAGCGCTCTTTTTTATGTTTATAGACGAGCGCTTGATTCCAATCTCACCCGATGTTAAGCGATGATGCAGTCTAAGGTGGAGCGCGCTTGCCTAGAAGATGCGTATTCACTCTTGATTTGAAGGTACTCATATTGTAGGAACTAGGGAAAATGGAAGCTGGAAGAGCATTCCAGATCCTAGCGGTGCGGATCAGAAACGAAGATGCGAAGCGCTTCGTACGCGTCCGGGGTATATCGACCAAGTAGGGATGCAGATCCTTACGGGGCCTCGCGGTTCGATGGTAAAAAGACGAGGGGGGAACTAGATCAAATAGTTCTTGAGCACACTCTCCAAAATATATCCTTTTGAATACCGAAAGCAGGCAACCTTGCGACGATGTTCCAAACTCGTTGCGCCAAGGAAGTCGACAAAATCTCATCATCTCATCTTTGCCGTGTGGTGGCGCCACACCAGAATTCAGCTGACGCAAACTCTCATCTTCCCATCGGTGTTGTACGTAGCGACGTCTTCTGTGCTACTACTACTATCTACTGCTACCATCAACCTGTCTGCCCAGCGTGATGATTATGGCCAAACCCTCCCGTTGGTATTCAGTCCATCAGTGTTATAACCCAATTGGTTACGATTGACGATTCTTAATATAAGTTAGGATCTTCTTTACGCATTATAATGTAATGCTTACAGATTTCAAAATGTGTTCCTCTGGGTAGTAAGGCCCGTTTTTCTTTCATGTTCATAAAACTTAACTAACAAGAGATTTAACTCACCGCATCAATAAATATAATTTAAAAGTTGAAAATTCATTAATACCATTACGTTTAAATTTATAGAGAATTTTTCAAATTCCAATAAGAAACCAGAATTATGGTTATTTCCCTAGCAAAGTAATAATTTCATTGCTTTAATTAAAAAAAGCACAAATTAAATCCGAAAAGTTAGAGGTGGCTAACGGAGTCTAACTCTTATGGTTAGACTTTCGATCCCTTCACATAATATATATTATGTGGTAAAAAAAAAAGTCAATAATTTTGAATTTTATCTTAAAAACACATTTCCTCACTAGGTAGATAGAAACGTTGTGTTACAAAAGAGCAACGGCTGAGTTTCTTTCATAAGAGAACTATTGGTAGAAACACTACAAACAGACCGATTTATCTATAAAAATGTATTTGCATTTATTTGTTAAACTTGGTGTAAATTTAGATTAGTATCCCAAGAAAGGACATTTACCAGACGTCTGAGTTACTGAAAAGACAGAACAAAGTATTGAAAGCGAACCAAAGAAACAAGAAAACAACTGGAGTATAAATCGATGCGCCGTTGCAATCGTTTTAAACGCGATAAAATAAGACCGGTCCAGTGAGGCTTATCTTTAAAACGGACCCAAACATCCGGTAGCATTTCCAATTCTCACCGCCGGCTATACTAATTTATTTACACGTCATACAAGTAATGAAATGAAATGTACGAGTATAAATGTTACGGTTTAATTAATAAGTACCAGACTTTATAAATACTAATTGACAATAACTGTTTAGTTAAGCTAGCCATAGACTGCATTCCCACGTATCACAATGCACCTTTAGAAATAAAAAAGTGGCCCAGCTAAAAAAAAATAAGAAAATAACTTTTATATATCCAATGACTTTTATTTATTTATTTACGTTATGCTACGTGCATTGTAAGAAAAACAGCTTTTGCTCTTTTGTAACATCATTTACAACTTGTTACAACAATTTGTTTTTAACCGACAAGAAAGAAAAAACTTAAACAAAGAAGACAAAGAAGAAAAAGCTTAAAATCACATTTTAAAATTTTTGACATTTCTTTTAACACATTGTATTATGTGATGCATTGTGGTTAGACTTTCGATCCCCGGTCAGCCACCTCTAACTTTTCGGAGTTTGAAAAAATCTATATCCATTCAAACGAAATGTATTTTCATCATGTATTTTATTAATGAATTTTAAATTTTTGTTTAAAGTAAATTTTATCGATGTAAATTTAATCTCTTTTTACGTAATTTTATTTCTAGTAGTTTAGTAAAACTTTTATTATTATTTATTGATGGAAGAGTAAAATGTTCCTGGGACTCCGCCATTTCATTGAATATTCACTATTTCATTTTATATTCTATTTAAAATTCATTAAAATCACTTTCACATTATATAAATATTTTTATTCGTTACATAGAATAATTGAGAGTAGAAAATTGAAGGTTAGATCACTACATGCCAATATAACCTTGTCATTGAATATGAATGTAGCAATCGTCAGAAAATTCATTAACAATTTATTTATTACAAAAGTAATAAATAAACAAGTAGATTTAGAGATTTTAAAAAAACTTTGCATTTTAAATTTTTGTTTTAAAAGTGTTTAATTTTTATTCACTTTGCTATTTACAATTGATCCGTTTGAAAATATTGGAAATAAATAATCCTAATTGATTATGATATTTGCCACTAGCTGGAGTATATGACATATACTTATTTTTAAATAGCGGGAACTAGACAGACGTCTGACGTAAGCGTTACTTCCGTCAGAAAAATCGGATTTCTCCCTAGTCGCTCCTAAAGAAGTTTTACTTAAAAAAACAGATTATTAGTCCAGAAAAAGACAAACACGCCGCGTCCCTCGGTACTGTAGAAACCAATTCAGTGTTGCATAGTTAAAACGTTGGGTCCTGTGCGGTTGCTCCGTAAGCGATGTTGACTGTAATCCGCCGCCAGCCATCAATAATTAAACTAGCATATTCCAAAATTAGTCACTAAGCTAAAATATTACATTTTTCATTTAGAAATTAATCGCTGTTGCTGTGGAATATAACCATAACCATATCACGACTATGATATGGTTATGCTTATTTTTTTACTGCCTTTTAACTTCTCCTTCTACTTTCTACTTATGCGTGAGTGGTGCTGTTTTCAATAGCCCTGAGTGCTCCGTAAAATGTTATATTTATATGTTTATAAATTTATAATGTAAAATAATTAATTAAATTCTAATAAGTATCAATTATAAATTAAAAAAAATAAAAGAATTACATTTCATTCAAATTAAAGTGTAATCTTATCGTTTGTTATATATTTAACGGACGTATGTACCAGCAATTAAATTTAGGGGCCTGTCAGGAAAGATTGTTGGTGATTGGACCTGTTGGAGCTTGGTGGGACGCTCCTTTACACCAACAGTCCGTTAAAGCACTTAACGGGTCGCTAAAGTAACAAACATTGATTGCGAAAAAAAAACTCATATCCTTATGCTCCTTCGTAAAATAGTTGACCTAAATATTTAAACTGGGCCACAGGTTTGTGAAGTCCCATTAAGAGTTCAAAGTAAAGCAGTAGTTAGTTGCAATGTAGGATAGTAGTACCCTTAGGCTGAGATTCATACGTAATAAAGTTCTCCGACTTTCTGCCATTCAAATTAAATAGGCGACTTTTTCACTAAAGCTGAGTTTTTTTAACTCAATTAGTATTTTTTAATTCGCTTTAAAGATGAAGTATAACTATATAAGTAAAAAAAAAAGGTTATGTAGAACTGTCAAGCATGCAGGTTTCCTCAAGATGTTTATCTTGTATAACTATATAAGAAAAAAATAGGTTGTGTAGAGCTGTGAAGCATGCAGGTTTCTTCACGATAAACATCTTACATAACCAAAAAAATCTACAGTGATACTTAAATAATGAACATTCATCAATTACATATATATAGCACGTGCATCTTTATTAGAAAATCAATAAACAAAACAATCCACATAGTGATATTCACTTTCACAAAAAAGAAAAATAAAACTCGTCGAGCCAGTTTCCTTACCTTACCTAGAACAAGAACAAATTATGGTAAAAAATCCCTTACCTTTGAAGGCGCCAAATTTTATAATAAAATACCTATACTTATAAAAAATGTAAACTCATTCAATGTATTCAAAACTAAATTAGCTTCTTATATATTAAGTAATACCAATAAATTTAAAGACGAATACATTGAATGAGTAGATAATAGTAAAATTGAATTTAGTTTAGTCTAATGGCAAAGTGTATTAATTTATTATAGAAAATTAAGTTTCCTATGTAAGTAGGTCTTTTTATGGGAATAAATGTCTTTAAACCTAAAACCTACATAACCTTTTTTTTATTAAGCATGGCAGCAGCTTATCCGGACGAGCTCTGTCTCAAAAAGCTGTATTACCATGTTCTCAAAGGTGTGCTACTCTGCCCATCCGCACTTAGCGATGATGAAGAGTTTCTAAATATAATGAGCAAAATGAGCTCTGCTCTCTCTTTCTCGCTTTTCCGCAGCGTCGCACCCGGAACACTAAATCGCTTAGAGATACGTCTTTTTCGGTAGGTATATATATGCAGTTGTTTTGCAATAGTTGAGGGCTATTATATTACTAGTAAGAATTAAAAAAAAAACTATATTATTTTACTGACGAATTTTGACTCAAAACCCCACAGAATAATCCAGGTACCTATAGTTATTTTGTATTGGTATCATTACTTCAGTTCGTCGGTAGTTAGTGAAATTGAAGAGGCATTTTAATGGGTTTCGAGTTTTGACTCAATAAAAGTGTCAAGAACTTGTGCTCCCAAACCTATTATTATTGAACATTTATGGCGCCTGGGGCCAATCTCCGTTTGTCGGAAGACATACCTATCTGTAATGTAAACGACCTAAACATCCAGCCCCAAAAAAGTGTAGCTTGTGATATGGGTACTAAGATATATGTTTGATATATTATTGACTAGCGGACCCTCGCGACTTTGTTCATAATCAATCGAGAAGCTAGAATAGATCTATTCTATCTATTATTGTACGTGGTATACTGAGTTATTAAGTTGTCATTATTTTAGTTGATACATACATACATACATACATCCATCCATACATCCATCCTCACAAACTTGCGCAGTTATAATAAAAACTTTCATGTTTATCACAGAAACATTTTCCAGTTGTGGGAATCAAACTCACGGCCTTGGACACAGAAAGCAGGCAATGCCCACTGCAACAATCGGCCGTCAACGACGGAGTTATGCCAGAACTTACTTAAAAAAACCTAATTGGTAACCTGTTTTCTTTTCCTGAATCTATCTATCTCCACATTCTCCTTGTTAACCTTGGAAAGAACAACACATCCTTTTTTCATATTAGTTCATTAAATTGACTTATTCTTAATTTTATATAGTTAATTAATGTTAGGTTTTTATGGTAACATAAAATAGCAGTACTACATCTTCTAAATTATTTTCATGGCCTGAATGTAATTTTATAATTGCCTACTCTGGATATACTTTTCAATGAATGAAAAAAAAAAGAAAAGTATAACAAAACAACGTTTACAAATTGGCAACGCAATTAAAATTACAATACTTTTTTATCTTGTTTGTGTATTTGTAAGCTAGTTCAACACTATTAATTTGCATGCGGTGTTTACTTATAAGTAGCAGACGATTTTGTCTTCGTACTGTATAAGCTAGTTTCAATACTTTTTTTGAAATATAAAGTTGTTGGTGAACCAAATGAAGAAAAAAAAATTCGTTGCGTAATATACCTACGGATATAGTCTCTGCCAAGGCCACCTCTCAATATTCAACAGCTTCACCATACAGCGCCATAAAACTACTCCACAATGCATGTTACGCTCCGCAGAGCCTATAAATTGCCCGGTTTTTGCATAACACAAAGCCATGGGAGTGATGTCACTACCGAACGCCATTTAGCTGCTATCTCTTGGCGTATAACGATTTACGCACCATTTTGTCTCGATAAAGCCTCTCAAACGGTGATAGCACATTGGGTAGGAGCTCGACTTAACTTTCGGGGAGCCCAGTTCGAATACTAGCTCGCACCTCTATATTTTCGAAGTTATATGCGTTTTTTTTTAAGTAATTCAAATATCAATTGCTTCAACGGTGAAGGAAACCATCGTGAGGAAACCTGCATGAGAGTTCTACGTAATGTTATCAAAGGTGTGTGGAGTCCGCTAATCCGCACTGGGCCAGCGTGGTGGACTACAGCATTAACCCCTTCTCATTGTGGGAGTTCTCTGTAGTTGGCCAGAAATGGGTTGATGTTATGAAAGCCTCTGAAAATAAAACGGTGTATGTATATTTTATCCTTTCTTGTCAGTTTTTTTTGTTTATAAATATATGTCTTCTGAATTATCATAATATCTTACAGTATAAAGCTGGCCTGGAAATAAATGAATTTTTGAATTTATTGAATTTTATCTCTGCATTATTAATATTAAATATAAAACAATATCTTGTATAAATGAAAATTAAATTTAAAATTTAAGAACCCCGGCCCGATGCTATCATTTGATACGCGTACCACATTTAAATAAATAAATAAATAGGTATACTACGACAATACACACATCGCCACCTAGCCCCAAAGTAAGCGTAGCTTGTGTTATAGGTACTAAGATGATTGAAGAATATTTTTATGAATAATATACATAAATACTTATAACATACAGATAAACACCCAGGAACTGAAAAACATTCAAGTTCATCACACAAATTTTTTTCTAGTTGTGGGAATCGAACCCAACGCCTTGGACGAAGAAAGCAAGGTCGCTGCCCACTGCGCCAACCGGCTGTCAGATATATTATTGAGGGAGTTGAAATTAAAATATGTTATCCACCATTTTGTAGCGGCGGCCATCTTGGCCCGAGAAGCAATTTTTGTTAAAAATCAGGCCAAGAGAAAACTGGCGAATAATTTACCTTTTAAAAAAAAAAACGGTTCATCTGCTCGGGAGTTGCTATGCCACAGACAGTTTTACACCGTCGTTATTGCGTCTAGGGTTAAATAGTTGGAAAATCCAAAAGTGCCCGCCTCATAATCTCATTCATTACAATAAAATTGAGATTATTTGTAAATTTTTAAAAGTATTTATTAAATAATAATTAAACTACATATAACTATAAAAGTAGTAGGCTTCTATTCCTCAAAATACCTATAAAAAAAAGAACAAGTCGATAAGTGAAGTATTACGCTCGTTATCGTGACCAACAGATACGGAATCCGCACATACAGACACACGGACGTCCAAGACAGAACTTATTTAAACAAATTTTTAATTAGTTTATATAATAAAAAGAGATTTAAAAAAACAATATAATGAGTGTTAAAAATAGGGTTTTTTCTCAACATTTGTCTATTAATCTTATATCTTTAAACGAGCAATTCTTGTATATATATAATTGGAATCTCGAAATCGGCTCCAACGATTTTCATGAAATTTAGTATAATAATTTAGTTTCGCTCCGAAACCGGAGCATCCTCAGGAGATGTTGACTTTACAGTTACTTAACGTGTGTAGAGGGTATATTGCCGAAGATCTGTTTGGTGTGGAGTATAAGGATTGAAGAAATTATAAATTACACCACACAGATTCTCCTGCTTTTCGCGGAGTATAGCATATTAAGCTTAATTTTGATAACAAATTCGTCTGCACTAAATGCTATTATTTACAGGTTTTAATATCTTAAAGAAACCTAGAAACTAATTGCGGCACCATCTACCAGGTCTAGTTTTTTTTCCAAACTATATCCATCCATACATCCATCCTCACAAACTTTCGCATTTATAATATTAGTAGCATGCATTCGATCTTTGTCCTTTATGCCTTGCGACTTGCTGTTATCTGTGAATAGTTATGACATTTATCTCCGACAGTAGTTATCAGATCTTTATTAAAATTGGACAATACATGCTTGATAGTATACACTTTCAAATAAAAATAGAATTATTCAAATCGGTTCAAATTTCACGGAGCTATGAAGTAAAATTGATAAAAATTTTATCCCATTTCCTGTAGGAAACTTATAGTTTATCGGGATTAAAAGTATTCTATACGTTGACCCGGAATATTAGCTACCACGATACCAAATTTTATATACATCCGTTCAGTAGTTTTCACGTGATGCCCTGACAGACAGACAGACAAAAATTAAATGAAAATCTGTTTTGGACTCAGTATCGAATATAAAGCAACGCCCGGTCAAAATTTTCAAAAAATATTAAATGTACAGAAATCTTCCAGTTACAGTTTTATTATAAGTATAGTTATTATTATTTTTGACGACGTGCCTAAAATTACACCGGCACCCAAGTAATACGCATGGCAGTAGTACTTCCCCGTACGAGCTCTGTCACAAAAAGCTCTACTACGACTTTGTATGAAATCCATAGAGCGCCATCTAGTTAGAATATAAGGAAACAGTATTGTAACAATACGACGCTCTTTCTTGTTTACTAACTAAAATTAGTCCATGGCGTTAGTCCTTCCCCGTACGAGCTCTGTCACAAAAAGCTTTACTACGACTTTGTATGAAATCGAACGAGCGCCATCTAGTTAGAATATAAGGAAACAGTATTGTAACAATACGACGCTCTTTCTTGTTTACTAACTAAAATTAGTCCATGGCGTTAGTCCTTCCCCGTGCGAGCTCTGTCACAAAAAGCTCCACTACTACTTTGTATAAAATCGAACGAGCGCCATCTAGTTAGAATACAAGGAAACAGTATTGTAACAATACGACGCTCTTTCTTGTTTACTAGCTAAAATTAGTCCATGGCGTTAGTCCTTAATCGTACGAGCTCTGTCACAAAAAGCTTTACTACGACTTTGTATTAAATCGAACGAGCGCCATCTAGTTAGAATACAAGGAAACAGTATTATAACAATACGACGCTCTTTTTTGTTTACTAACTAAAATTATTCCATGGCGTTAGTCCTTCCCCGTACGAGCTCTGTCACAAAAAGCTTTACTACGACTTTGTATGAAATCGAACGAGCGCCATCTAGTTAGAATACAAGGAAACAGTATTGTAACAATACGACGCTCTTTCTTGTTTACTAGCTAAAATTAGTCCATGGCGTTAGTCCTTCCCCGTACGAGCTCTGTCACAAAAAGCTTTACTACGACTTTGTATGAAATCGAACGAGCGTCATCTAGTTAGAATACAAGGAAACAGTATTGTAACAATACGACGCTCTTTCTTGTTTACTAACTAAAATTAGTCCATGGCGTTAGTCCTTCCCCATACGAGCTCTGTCACAAAAAGCTCCACTACTACTTTGTATGAAATCGAACGAGCGCCATCTAGTTAGAATACAAGGTACAGTATTGTAACAATACGACGCTCTTTCTTGTTTACTAGCTAAAATTAGTCCATGGCGTTAGTCCTTAATCGTACGAGCTCTGTCACAAAAAGCTTTACTACGACTTTGTATGAAATCGAACGAGCGCCATCTAGTTAGAATACAAGGAAACAGTATTGTAACAATACGACGCTCTTTTTTGTTTACTAACTAAAATTATTCCATGGCGTTAGTCCTTCCCCGTACGAGCTCTGTCACAAAAAGCTTTACTACGACTTTGTATGAAATCGAACGAGCGCCATCTAGTTAGAATACAAGCTAACAGTATTGTTACAATACGACGCTCTTTCTTGTTTACTAACTAAAATTAGTCCATGGCGTTAGTCTTTCCCCGTACGAGCTCTGTCACAAAAAGGTCTACTACTACTTTGTATGAAATCCAAAGAGCGCCATCTAGTTAGAATACAAGGAAACAGTATTGTAACAATACGACGCTCTTTTTTGTTTACTAACTAAAATTAGTCCATGGCGTTAGTTCTTCCCCGTACGAGCTCTGTCACAAAAAGCTCCACTACGACTTTGTATGAAATCCAAAGAGCGCCATCTAGTTAGAAAACAAGGAAACAGTACTGTTACATTACGACGCTCTTTTTTGTTTACTAACTAAAATTAGTCCATGGCGTTAGTCCTTCCCCGTACGAGCTCTGTCACAAAAAGCTCCACTACGACTTTGTATGAAATCCAAAGAGCGCCATCTAGTTAGAAAACAAGGAAACAGTACTGTTACATTACGACGCTCTTTTTTGTTTACTAACTAAAATTAGTCCATGGCGTTAGTCCTTCCCCGTACGAGCTCTGTCACATAGGCTTTACTACCTACTTCTTGTTATAATAAGTAAGTATAGTAACTTATATGTCTTGAGATAAACGTCACAAATTATACACATTTACTCCAAATGCTTCTCCGATGCAAATTAGGCTTTATTGGTGTTTTCGTTCGAGATATCATTTTAATGGGCCATTTCCTACAATTTCCATTATATTTCCCGCTTCTTTAAGCTTATCTGGATTTTACTTACGATATCGTACGCGTACAGTTATATTGGACGACCTCATAGCGCAATGGTGTGTGCTTTGGTCTTATAAGAGGACCGGGTTCCTTACACTTACTCATAAATAAATATACAACGTGTACATTAAAACCGAAATATTACTTCACAAACTCTTGAGGTACAGTAATTACTTTCTCTGAGACTCATCTGTGAAACATAAACGCTAACAGTTTTTGAGTAAACCACTGCCATAGTTTTTACTGAAAGAAATCAGATACAGCCCTAACATCACATGAAAAATTACAATCCTGTGACTCCTGTCAGTTTATCACTGTACGCGTCACGTAGCGTAGGTACTACACGCGTGTTGGTTTTTTATCTCCATAAAAAAACACTCAAATTATTTTGAATTAGTTTGTTTGGAAAAATTAATATGCTTCTATTGATTTAATGTTTTTACAAGGTGATTCCATATGAAATATACTTATGTCCCCTTACAGTAAATAAAAAAATAAATATACTACGACAATACACACATCGCCATCTAGCCCCAAAGTAAGCGTAGCTTGTGTTATGGGTACCAAGATAACTGATGAATAATTTATATGAATAATATACGTAAATACTTATAATATATAGATAAACACCAAGACACTGAAAAACATTCATTTTCATCACACAAACATTGTCCAGTTGTGGGAATTCAAACGTAGGAAGCTTGCCAACCGACTGAGAAGAGAGTAATTATTTTACCTATAATCTTCTAAACGTTTATCATAAAATGGGAAAAATGCTAAAAGTTTCTGAGCTAGCATCATTCCGCGTTCTCATTGTTTTTTGACACAATGCACTGCACGCAATAAAGGGTTCTGTGTTCTTAATTCTGTGGTCAAAGCCTACAGAATTGGGACAGGGGTCCTCATGACCCCTATCCCATGTATCTATATCCCTGTATTTACAATTTAACGACGACACATACGTAGATTATAGCGCATTAGGCGCACTATAACTTATTTAAGTTATGCGCGTTTTAATTAAATACCACATAACACATGCTTTAACGGTGATGGAAAAGATCGTGAGGAAACTTGCATGCCTGAGAGTTCTACATAATGTTCTCAAAGGTGTGTGTCCACCAATCCGCACTCGGCCAGCGTGGTGGACAGCCTTAACCCCTCCTAATTATGGTAGGAGACCCATGCTCTGTAGTGGGCCTGTAATGGGTTTATGCGATGATAATAATAATAATATATATTAATTTCGACCACGACCACGACCAGTCTGTCAAGACTGAAACGACTAAGAAGAAGAATATTAATTTCATTTATTTGCATTAAACATGGGTTACATAATATTTATTTATTTATTTATTTATTCCCATCTTACATTTTTGTCATTACAGGAAAAAGTTATCCTAATACGACAATGCAGCATGTTATGTAAATTTTAATAATATATATAACTATAGTGAATATGATAAAATCCAAATCGCTATATTTGTGAGTTAACTCAGTGTGCAACAAAATAAATCCGTCTTCTCGGCTATCACATTGAGGGTACAGAGTGCGCGCATGAGTGGGCCTCCTTCAGTAGCTATATGTGGTAAATAGGTACAAAATAATATTGATCATAACATGTTTTGCCATAAAGGCGTGCAAAATTTTTTACGGATACCAATCTATTCAATAAGGCAATTTATTCTTATTTAAGATTAATTCATTTAGTTCCAGTTTTAATAGTAAAATTAGGTAAATGTCAACTTCTTGGTCAACTCAAAAATGTCCAATTATATAAGTCAAATTAAGAAATGTCTATTTAATAGTCAAATTTTATTTCAATATAATCATTAATGTTGTATAAGTTTTCATTGTTGATGGTGATGATGATACATGAACCCTGGAAACCATAACACCCCTTTTTTGGGCAATAGCGTTAAAAAATCTTAGCGGTATAAATTGGGCACATTTTGCCAAAATCCTACCCTAATGGAAGTTAGGTTTTATTGCTGTATTGGGATATCTTTTTATGGGCAGTTGCAGTAGTTTTGGCTTACGTTAAACGTATTTATTAATTGCGTTTTACGGTTATGGAATATTCGAACGATCGGTTATAGTTAGGAAAGTTTATTCCAATTTCATATTAGGTAAAATAACGTTTATTCATTTTATTTTTACTCTTTATTTGCACACAATGAGTTAAAAAACCAGAAGAAGAATTAAAAAACCTCAGACACAAGCAGTATACAAAAGGCGGCCTTATCGCTTAGTAGCCATCTCTGCCGGGCAACCTTAGGATAAGTAAAACAAGAGGATAACAGACTGCTGTTGTGCATAATTAAAAAAATAATACATACGAATAACTACAAACTTAACTACAAACATATAAAATAAAGCATAATTGAATAAATATTTAAAAATAAACTAATAATATACTTTAACACATCATATATACATGGTCGTCTTAAATGTTGATGGATGTATAAGCAATATTAAATCAAAACAAGCATATTTATTTCTCCATAGAAACGAATTCAAACATTTGTAGCGTTTACCGACAACCCTATTGAAGATAAAGGACTGACTGGCGCATAGTACCAACGCTACGTGACGCGTACCTCTATAATAGATTTAATTCGTCACAGGAGTCACTTGATTTTAATTTTGCATGAGTTTAGGGCTGTATGTTGTTTTTTTAAATAAAACTATGGCAGTGGTTTACTCTTGTTATCGTTTCGGTTTCCCAGATAAGTCCTAGAGACAGTAAATATTGTGGCTCTAAAGTCTGTTAAGTACTATATCGGTTTTCATTTAAACGTTGTATAACCAAATCACGGAAGCGGTGATAGCCCAGCAGACGATACCCCACCCCCTTTCGGGGGATTGAGTTCAATCCCCTGTACACGAACATCTATAATTGTCATTTTACCACCCACCCCACCCACCCACGCCCAAATAATCTAGTAGTGGGAAAAATCTAGTTGTATAATAATGAAGCCTCTGAGGACGCCATACCAAGTCCCCCCCCCCATAATCAGTTTCTATACCACCACGTAGCGGAACGCTAAATCTTTCGCGGCACGTCTTCGTCGGTAGCTTGCCACGGCCAAAGAATACATTTGATTTGCCCCTGTCGGGAATCGACCCCGGGACCTTTAGGTTAAAACACACAGCGCTCACCGATATGCCAGGGCTTACGTCAAACACGCCACGTAACTAAACTTGACCTTTATTTTATTTTGAAACAAACAATATATTTTTGTTTGCATACATTTTATTAACTTCTAAACGTCCCTGTGTATCTGTAAGCAGAACGCCACTCTACCTAATATCGATATTCTCTAAGGAAAAAGCCTTTGAACACCGTCAATTGAATTTGAACTCTATTCTATGTGGGAGTAGTCTGATTTTCCTTTACAGCTATTTGTACACGTTGGAGTTTTCACAGAATACGAAACAGGCTACTACGGTACTCAATAACATAAAACGTGCATATTATATAATATTAAGGGTATATAAATTTAAATATATCATCATGAAAAGCGTCATTCCATTACCGGGAAAGTTCTCCTGACTCATAGGAGATCTACCCAACATGGTCTTCCGTGTCTGGTTGATGGACTTAAAGTATTGTTTTCACAATATGTTTGTGAACTATACCGACGTGACGGATACTATGAGGTAGGACATCGAATGCTTTTATCCCAAAATTCAGCTCAGTACCTTTTGGAGAGAGGATGAAAGTGTTTGTCGATTTTACACCATAACTTAGACAAATGTTGACCGACTTAAATAATATCAAATTCACTTTTGAACTTCCAAACAAAGCTATCCATCGATTTAATGAATTTGGTCAACGTTGTTTGCCCTCTTCTATCGATTAATATGCAGTCCCGTTTTGCTTCATTTAAAATACTTTGAATTCCTTTATATACTACTACAATACACACATCGCCATCTAGCCCCAAAGTAATCGTAGCTTGTGTTATTGTGTACCAAAAGAGTTTATGAATATATAACATTGTTTAACTACTAATAGCAGTTTTTCAGTCTCGTCACACACCCTTGAGATCGTTATGGAGAACTCTCGAGCATGCAGATTACCTCACGATGTTTTCCTTGCTTTAAAGCAAGTGATATTCCAATTGCATCAAATTAAAAACGCGCATAACTCCGAAAAGTTAGTGTTGCGTGCCGGGGCGCAAACCTGTATTTGTTACAGGGAATTCAAAGTATTTTAAATGAAGCAAAACGGGATTAGGTCTTCGGGACAGGCATTTACGATTAACAATATTTACGTGATTGATGGTTTGGCACTTACAGAACTATTAAAGACCTTACACTGCATCCAGTTTATTTTTTTATTCCAATACAAGGTAGCCCTTGACTGCAATCTCACCTGATGGTAAGTGACTATGCAATCTAAGATGGTAGGCGGGCTAACCTGTTAGGGAGTATGGTAGCCAGACCCCTCATAGGTTTCTACGCGCCATCGCACCGGAACACTAAATCGCTTGCGGCACGTCTTTGTCGTTAGGGTACCAATTAACATGGGCAAAGCTGCAGGGCAAATCTAGTAAGTAATAAATGCAATGTTTAAATAACTTTTATTGCACACGCAAACAAGTAATAGCAGTAAAAGTAAGGTGCAATTACTCTTATGTCTTATTTATCGTGATCTTGCCAGTTCCTATGGGACGCAGTTAACATAGTAACGATTTGCTTATGGTAATCCGACGGATTTAAATATACCAACCAGTTACATGAAATACCTATGTGCATGTTTAAATGGCGCCAACACAAACTGGCATTGAATTCCGCTGATTATAATTAGAGAAGCGGTGATAGCCTAGTGGGTAAAGCTTCGGCTTTCCTTTCGTGGAGACCGAGTTTGCGCCCCGGCACGCAACACTAACTTTTCGGAGTTATGCGCGTTTTTAATTTGAAGCAATTGGAATATCACTTGCTTTAAAGCAAGGAAAACATCGTGAGGTAATCTGCATGCTCGAGAGTCATAACGATCTCAAGGGTGTTTGACGAGACTGTAAAACTGCTATTAGTAGTTAAACAATGTTATATATTCATAAACTATTTTGGTACACCATAACACAAGCTACGATTACTTTGGGGCTAGATGGCGATGTGTGTATTGTAGTAGTATATTTATTTATGTATTATTTATTTGTTTATATTTAATGATTTTCCGCATGCCAGCAGATGGGCCAACGGCTTTGTCCGTCCGTCCGTCGGTCTGTCGGAAACCCATCGCCTATAAACAGAGCAGCACCAATTCGCAGGGTATGCGAGGGTCACGTCCTGCTAAGTGCCGCTGTGACCATCAATCTGAGGCGTAGGTTTTAAAACTCCATGTGCCTATAATTATGATAGCACCACGCCGTTCAGACTGCTCAGAATGCTGCTCAAAAGTAGATTGTTAGACCACAGCGGCTCGTTAATCAGAAACGCTGATCATGTTATATTTAAATCGATCCTTATTAAACGTTCTCGTACAAAAAAACGTTTGCCATAATCGAATGTTTTCGTTTAATTTTATTATTTAATATTTTGCGTGGAAATTGTATGCCAGTGAATATGTTTTCTTTATTGGAACACGAGGGCTTATATATATTATGTCTGATTTTTATTAAAAAACCCTGGTTAACCCTTGTAGCCCTGCTATGAACTTACAGTTCTTTTAAACCGTATTTTTTTATTGTAAATGGTGTGTTATTTGTGATTAGGTGACCAAGGTTGAAATCCGGAGTATTTCTACGTGATCAAATCAGAAATTATTCGCAGATAATCAGGGTTTCCGACATAGCTCGATTTGCGAAGCTTATTCAAGTGGCACCTAGTTGTAAGTGATGATGCAGTTTAAGAGCGGGCTAACCTGTTTGGGCAACTGTGTGGGAAATTCTACAAATTAACACCGAGGCACTGAAAAACATTCATTGTTCATCACACAGACATTTTCCTGCTGTGGGAATCGAACCCACAGCCTTGGACTCTGAAAGCAGGGCCCACTGCACCAATCGGCTGTCATTTTTGACGCCGCGGTTTGACTTTCCTTATAAGCAACCTCTGACCATTGAATCATAATTTACCTCGGTGAGATAGAGATTGGTCGACGAACTATCAGAGTGTGTCCATAGTCGGTCGGCGACTGTATTATCACTAATGACAAAGGCTTCAGAACAGATACATCCTTATTGACCGCGGTCTATTGTACGCATGTTTTACCGACCGTTGTAAAATCGCGTGTATGCGAACTGGGACATTTAAAATGCGGTGTAGATTTTTGGTCAAAAAATATAGTTTTTGAAATTTCGCCGGCCTGGTCTAGTGGTAGGTGGATAAGAACTGCACGCCAGCTGCAGTTTTTCATCGAAACCGTGAAAACTACCGAAAAAACAAAAAGAAAAACAAAGGAAAACAAAAACGCCACGAAACGGTTAGAGAAAAGGTAGGTAGCGTTCCTTTTGTCTAACTGTTTCGTAGCATTTTTGAGCCTTTATATTTTCGTTATGTATATTAGTAGGGCACAAATTGCCAGAAGTAATAAAGGCTATGAAAAATTGCAATAATTTAAAGTAGCAGAATTTTGCCTATTGTAGTAGATTATGCATCTGCAGTGGCGTGCATAGAGGGTATGCACAGAGTATGCAGCTGATATAAAATGAAGAAAATCTCCAGTACGAGTTATAAAAAACTTAAGGATAGGCTTTGTAAAAGTTGTATAAAGGATATCCTTAAGTTGTTTATAACTCGTACTGGAGATTTACTTCATTGGGTACTAGGCGCATGAGCTAAAAGCGACTGCGCTATGAAAGCCAAGAGTGTAAAAACTTATACGCGTTTCATACGCCCATTATCATCACACTTGCGAGGGAAAAAAAAGGATAAACTTCTAAATACGTTTACGGCCGCTTGCTAGATTTTTGTCGAAACAGTTTATTCACTCGGATTACTATTTCCCAGTGGATTAAAATCTTCTATTGCTCTACTTTTCATTTTAAAATGGAGATTTCAAATTATTGACAATGGATAATAAAGAAGTAACAAAATATTAATCAAAAGCTCGTTACGAGCAAGTGTGATGAAAAATTCATTATTTAACGTGCGCTGAGATGATACATAAAAGTTATGTTCTAGGTATATAATTAAAGTGCTTATTTTAATAACGCGGACGAAGTCGCGGGCAACAGATATTTTATTTTAAACTAACGGTCCCCCGCGCTTGGGCCGGGTCAACCTCAAAAGATAGATGTATGCTGTCGAGGACTTTTTTTTTAATTTTTAAGAGACAATAGCCAGGATGTCAGTATCAAAGAATCGCTAGAATATTGTTTTTATCTAATGACTAGCTGTCCCGGCGAACGTCGTATCTAACGAAAATATATTATTTTTTTTGATGAATGTTATATTTCAATACTTATTATCCTATTCCGGTCTAAGAAGCATCCAAACTTCAAATATGATAAAAATTGGTCCAGCCATTCTTGAGTTATAAATGGTGTAACTAACACAACTTTCTTTTATATATATAGATATATGATTTTAGTATTATAAAAAACGTATTTGTTTACGTATTTGTGTACGTTTATACTCGAAGTGAGATTGCTATTTATTTTAAATAACTAAAATAACATTGTTATACTTTAATGTACACCAAAACATAATAAAAAGGGTGACAAGAATTAAAATTAGGCAGATACAAAAGGCAGCCTTATCGCTCACAAGAGTAGAGATCTCTTGTGAGCGATAAGGCTGCCTTCAGCCCAAGCAATCCAGCAGTCCTAATACACGGATCACCTATGTATGGGTTAGACACCAATTCCGAACGTTCGGAACCCCAATTCCGAACGTTCGCAAAAGGCCCGAATCACCACATACAAAATAAATCTATGGTTAATTGATTTAAGGTTAGACAAGTTTAACACCTTACTCAACCCGTCCCGATTTTATTGGCTTTCACTCTTTGATGTATTTTAAACGTAATTCGATATATTTGACCCTTTACCAATCTAAGTGACTAATCCTATTTCGAAGTCAGACACCTTGTATATGGGGTGAGATTTTGAGAAGGGCAACGTATTTCAGAATGGAAATGGTATGGCTTAGTGGTAATCATTTTGGCTTGCCTGTGGGCCGAGTTAGAACCCGAACACGCACCCCTTAATTGCCGGAGTTCTGTGCGTTCTTAAAATATTAATTTAACTAGCATTAGCGGTGAAGAAAACATCGTAAACACAATTGTACGCCTGGGAGTTTACCATAATGTTTACCGATCCGTACTTGGTCACTGAAGTAGACTAACTTGGAACTAAGGTGGACGGTTAAAACCCTGGTAATTATCAGAAGAGGCCCGTGTCCTGTACTGGGCCGCAAATAAATAAAAAATAATAAATTTATTTAATTCATAGTGGTGAACCAATTTTATATAATTTATCTAAGATACAGTTTTCTTTATCAAATGATGCAAAATATAGTAAATTAATTTAATATGTTATAAATTAATTTTAAATGTAAATAGTTTGATAACGATGATGATGGACGTATTTCAGGTACACTTAACTTAAAATATGCAGATTTGATCTAAGAAATTATCAACCTTGTAATGTTCTGCAGCTAGGCATCTGCCTCCGGTTTAGAAGGAGATATCTATTAAGAGATTAGTTAGTCTCACCAGTGGTGAACCACACCGCTTCTCTAGTTTAGATTAGCAGACCGTCATTTCAGTGGTAATAACTGAACCGAAGGCTTTCCCAGACACAGCGGTAAACATGATTATTTAATTGTTGTAAAATGGTGCAGTTGTAAAAGAGCAACCGCTGAGTTACATGTCGGTTCATCTCTAAAGAATTTGCCCTAAGAACCAATAACTGTAACACAAAAGTTTTCATATCTTTTTGAAATTGTTTTTTTTTCAAAATCACCATTTCACCACCTATTATCACAAAAAATGAACTGAATTGAGATTCCACCAAACTGAACTGGAGTAGGATACTCCAAGAGACGTAGCTTCTTTATCGTAGGCTTATTTCAATAAAATTAACTTTTAATCATTTAATTTACTTAAGTGTGAAATCACACCTGGTTTAAATTAGCCGCCCATACCCTAATAATCAAATACTCAGTACAAAGAACAGTAAATTATAACCTACCTATCAGCATTAGATATATATGCGCTTTAATAAAAAGGTTATTGTACAACGAGGTTATTATACAATTGAAGATTTCCTTAATGACAAGGTTGTTTGGAAGCATCCGGCTCCGCTTTCATCTCTCACAAGATAAAAAAATGAATTTTAAAATGTAAAATGTAAATTGTTGATATTGGAAAAGTTCGACTGCTGAGTTTCTTGCCGGCTTCCCTTCTCTTCGGCGTCTGTGGTAGAGTCACTACACACAGACAGACTTGACGTTTCAAAAGTGCTTATATTAGGCCTACTTGAAATAAATGAATTTTTGAATTTTGCAGTCGTCTGGTCTAAAGCACACTCGTTTTTTTTTTTTTATAAAAGAGTTAGTGCACGTTTTATTAACTTACAACGTTATCGACTTATCCATCTCAACAAATTTATCCAAAGTTATCTTGTTAGTAAGATAAGTCAAAGTTGGAGCATTGCAGTGGTGGACGTTCGTACTTCAGTACTTGACGCATTCATTAATGTCAAGGTTGGCCGACCGCTGCCAGTAACGGCATGCCAAAGGCTTTTAAACTGTACAGTCGAGGAGATTTATCAAAATAACCCGACTGGCTATTTATAAATAAAATAAATAAATATACTACGACAATACACACATCGCCACCTAGCCCCAAAGTAAGCGTAGCTTGTGTTATGGGTACTAAGATGACTGATGGATATTTTTATGAATTATATATACATAAATACTTAGAAAATACATATAAACACCCAGACACTGAAAAACACTTAATGCTCATCACATCCCACATTTTCCAGTTGTGGGAATCGAACCCACGGCCTTGGACTCAGAAAGCAGGGTCGCTGCCCACTGCGCCAGTCGGCAGTCGGCAGTCGGTATTTGCAACTGTTGGTGTTTATCAACAGCCACATCTCTGCTAATATTATAAATGCAAAAATATTTTTAATTGTTTGCTTGTCTTTATTTTTATATTGAGGTGGTTTTTTTTTGTATAGCGTTTTCTTAATTCGCAGTAAGCATTGGCTACTTTTAATAAAGTGTTTTTTGAATTTTCCTTCTCACACCTCTCTCACTGATTCAATGATTTGCATTTTTTTATGGATGCAGATAATAAATAGGCATAAAAGCTACCGTTACTAGAAACGGGATGCCAAAGGCTTTTTTAACTGAGATATATGAAAAATAACCCGGTTAAAATTTTGTTTATTGGTTTGTTTGTTCGGTAAATTGTGTCTATCCGAGAAGCAGAATAACAGATTAATTTAATTACAAGAAAATTGAGTACGGCTTTGGTCTATGGGTGTGCCATACAACGCTGGTTTTTATTCTAGGACTTCGCACTTACGACAGCCCATGACCATTCTATTGCTTTTTCAACTGGCTGTTGGTTTTGGCGAAATCAGTAACTTGGCGGACGACAATGACTTGAAAATAGTGACGGAGGGTGAATGAGGAAGGCTGAGTTCAGTAGCCCCACATGCAATTTTTTTATTCTTCTCATTTGTATAAATGTTATTAGTATTTAATACTGTAGACAATTGGCCTCTATGTACCATCGCTTTGTCCTTTCTAAAGCAAATGTGTAATTTAAATATCTTCACAAGTAGGTCATGTGCAGGACGAATCTTCCACTTATTTTGTTGGCAACTGACAGTTGGCATGAAAACAACCTCCTGTTTCTTTCATAATGTCTATTTAAAAAGTTTGAACTTTTGACTTTATGTAAGACGTGTCACGTAAACAGTGCACTGAAGTTCCTGTACACAATGAATGCCGATTTTATGGACATATACTGTGGGCCGTGACTAGAACGTTAAGATTTTTATATCTATAAATTTCATAAAGCGGTGAAGGCCCAGTGGGTAGGACGGCTACTGCTTTACTATCGGGGGCCGAGTTCGAATCCCAGGACGTACGTCTAACTTTTCTAATTTATGTGCGTGTTAAGTAATTAAAATATCACTTGCTTCAACGGTGAAGGAAAACATCGAGAGGAAAACTGCATGCCTGAGAGTGAGTTTTGACGGCCGATTGGCGCAGTGGGCAGCGACCCTGCATTCTGAGTCAAGGGCCGTGGGTTCGATTCCCACAGCTGGAAAATGTTTGTGTAATGAACAGGAATGTTTTTCAGTGTCTGGGTGTTTTAGTATTTATGTATATTATTCATGGAACGACTTGTTGTCCAGGGGAAAGTGGAAGGCAAACGGTCACGTGGTCGATCACCCACGCGTTGGACCGACATAATTAAAGCTACAACACAAACCTCCATAGTCCAATGTTCCAGAAACGCTGAAGATCGTGACAAGTGGAGGCGCATCGCGGGGGCTGCTGTAGGCAAAGCAAAAGAACCATCGTCAACCACGACCACTCTGTCAAGAGTGAACGACTAAGGAAGAGGGTATTATTCATAAAAAAAATATTCATCAGTCATCTTAGCGCCCATAACACAGGCTACGCTTACTTTAGGGCTAGATGGCGATGTGTGTATTGTCGTAGTATATTTATTTATCTTAATATATATAAATCTCCTGTCACGATGTTTGTCCGCGATGGACTCCTAAACTACTTAAACGATTTAAAATTAAATTGGTACACCGTGAGCAGTCTGGTCCAACTTAAGAGATAGGATAGCTTAGATCTTTAATTATAGTCGCAATTTTATTTAATTTCAAATTATTTGTCTATAATTAATTGGCAGTCACATGTTATATATATATACTACTATACTCATTTAAAGCTTAGCGATACTGAATACTTTAAAAACAAAATCAAACGCAGACGAAGTCGCGGGCAACAGCTAGTTTAATTATAAAAAGCATACCCATTATATTAATAATTCATAATGGAGATTTTCTTCATCCTACATCATTTGCATACCCTGTGCAATGTGCATACCCTCTATGCACGCCACTGAGCGTGGTGGACTACGGCCTTAACCCCTCCACATTGAATCGGAAACAAACCACCTTTTTTTTTTAATTTCTTTTATTTTTTAGTTTATGAAGTTTGTAATTGTAGTTGGATAATTATTTAAATTTTAAAGTTTACTATTGTTTTTAATTTTTTTTTGTATTATTTTTACAGTAATTTTTTTTATTTTTGTTTTAATTTTTGCCATATGGGTATTTGGCCTGAATTAAAAGCATTTGTTATTATTATTAATATTGTGCGAGGAGACTCGTGCCCTTTAGTTGGCCGGCAATGGTTTGTTCTTGATATTATGATGACGATAAGGTTCATAACGATGTGTTGAACTGTACAAATGAAAGAACCATTAAAAGTACAGTTAATCACAACTGATTAATGTATTCGCATGAGTGGATAGTGATCGGAGATATGGATCGGTGTTGATTTAAAGTAGAGTGGCCATGCTTATTATTATGAAAAAGGCAAAGGCCATAATAAAGCTTAATTTTCATGTCATGTCAAATTAAAATGCATGTCCTAATTAGTCCTAACATTGTTGTCACACGTTTGAAAGAAGCAAGCGTTACTTTACGGAATTCTATCATATATTAGGAAAATTGAGCTTTATTATGGCTGTACGGTGATATACCTTTTCCCCATTTATAATAATAAGCATGGTCACTCTACTTCGCACCTATAACTTTTCGTAGCTATGTGCGTTTTAAATTTAACGCAATCAAATTATCACTTGCTTTAACGGTGAAGGAAAACATCGTGTGGAAACCTGCATGCCTGAGAGTACTCCATATTGTTCTCAAAGTCGCGTGAAGTCAATCAATCCTATATTATGCACAACACCGTATTATTTTTGATGTAATTACACAGGTAAAGACAACTTACAGTAAACTTAATTTTCTTATTATAATTGTCATCATCATCATCGTAGAACATTATGGAGAACTCTCAGGGATACAGGTTTCCTTACGATGTTTGCCTTCACCATTGAAAATGCTTAAAACGCACATAACTCAGAAAAGTGACGCTCCCCCGAAAGTGAAGTCGAAGTCCCACTAACTGGGCTATCATCGCTTATATTTATGCTACAAATAAATTAATAGTACTTTTCTATATTTTTTATAGTTATATAAATTTTACGTTCAAAACTGTTGATACTTACTACTGCTACTCTATAAATATATATGAGGGGTTTCCATCTATAGAGTTAATAACGATGTGTTGAACTGTAGAACGAAGGAAAGAACCATTAAAGGAACAGTTGATTGCGACTGATTAATGTATTTGAATTAGTGGATTGTGATTGGATATTTAGATCAGTATTGATTTTAGAGTAGAGTGCCTATAATTTTTGAACAAAGCTGAGGACATAAAGATTCACATTTAAATATTTTCTCACTTTTTATAGGTTTTAAAAAGCACTTTTGATACGTTAAATCTTAGTACACCCGAACAGGTATTTTATAGGCGGTCTAATCAGAAGCAATCGTTAAAACGTTTTCGTTAAAATGCGTGCCAAGAGCGGATTGGTAGACTGTACACGCCTTTGAGAACACCACGGAGAACGTTAAGGCATGCAGGTTTCCTTACGATGTTTTCACAGTTCAAGCAAGTGATATTTAAATTGCTCGAATTATAAACGCACAAAACTCCCAAATTTCAGCGAGGTATCGAACTCGGTCTCCACGAAAGGAAAGCCGAATCCTTAACCACTAAGCTAACACCGCTCATATGTCCTACATGCCCCCCACATCTACTTCGTAAAGAATTAGGTGGGTTTACTCCACCACAGTATTTCTGCTAACTGTCAGTGGCGTGCATAGAGGGTATGCACAGGGTATGCAGATGATATAAAATGAAGAAATCTCCAGTACGAGTTATAAAAAACTTAAGGCTAGGCATTGTAAGAGATATAAAAAGCCTACCCTCAAGTATTTTTAACTCGAGATTTCCTTTATCTTATATCATCTGCATACCCTCTATGCACGCCACTGCTAACTGTGCCCCGCAGTTTCACCCACGTCTATGACTCAGCTTGTCTATGGCTTCTCCTATATACACTTAAATGCACTAGAGCATATAAAGCAATTTCAGTCCACTTATAACTAGCATAAATAAAATGTCAAGCATACGAAGCAACAGGCTTAAGGCAGCGAGGAGTTTAATATTATGAAGTGAAATTACGTAAACGTAGTTTTATATGAACAAGTTAATACACTTATGTTGCGTAAAATTGACATATTTTTTTTTGGTCTCCACGTTAGGCCTTGATTGAAATCTCACCTGGTTGTAACTGATAATGCTATCTAAGATCGTAGCAGGCTAATCAAAAGGCTATTGCAGTTTTACAACGTGTAATAATTTTACTGGGTCCCCAGTGGCGTGTATAGAGAGTATGAAAAGGGTATGCAGACGATATAAAATGAAGAAAATCTCCAGTACGAGTTATAAAAAACTTAAGGATATGCATTGTATGAGTTATAAAAAGCCTACCCTTAAGTATTGACCATTCGTACTGGAGGTTTTCTTTATTTTATATCATCTGCATACCCTGTGCATACCCTCTATGCACGCCACTGCTGGTCCCTATCAAAGATCTTTCCGTTAGGTCTCATAATTGCTTAAATAATACTGGCACATGGTCATCCAGAGGCTAAGCCCCCAACCTCGATGTGTAATAACTCAAGACTTTTAAAGCGTCAGAAGCAGCGAGTTCACAAGACCAGATTTCCTTAAATGGCATAAAAATAGTTTCTTGATAAACACTAGATGCCATTATCAACATCATGTCTCCCTCGCCTCATCATTAAAAACGTCATAACAAATTCAATTTAATCTCCGTACTTCAGGCATTCATATCTCCGTTAAACGGCATAGTGGGTTCACTATGTATCACTCATACTCTTAGTAGAGAAAGAAGTCTTTATGGTACCATTATCTCTTATTGAAATAATGGTAGTTGCGAGCTCCAACACACGCAGCGCAACGGTGGACTCCTAGCTAGCTCGGACTAGAAACAAGTTTGATTGTGACTCGACATTACGTTCTTTAAAATATATCTGATGTTCTGTTAGAATATATCTGATGCTAAAATCATAATCATCGTGGCAACTATGTACCTATTTTACTCGGTATACTGAGTTAGTAAGTTGTCATTATTTTAGTTGATATATACATCCATCCATACATCCATCCTCACAAACTTTCGCATTTGTAATATTAGTAGGATGGTACGCATGCATTCGATCGTTGTCCCATATGCCTTGCGACTTACAGTTATTTGTGAAGTGTTATGTTCTTTATCTCCGACAATATTTATCAGATCCTTATTAAAATAAGACCATACATGCTTTATAGTACACACTTTTAAATAAGATAAAAATTTATTAAAATTGGTTCAAATTTAACGGAACTATGAAGGTAAATTGATAAAAAAATTCATTTCATTTCCCGGAGGATACTTTTTGTTAATCGGAATAAAAAGTATCCTTTATGTTGACGCGAAATATCAGCAACCACTTTATCAAATTTTATTTAAATCCGTTCAGTAGTTTTCACGTGATGCCCGGACAGGCAGACAAAAATTAAATAAAACTCTGTCCCTGGTCAAAATTTTCAGAATATATTAAATTTTCAGAAATCTTCCAGTTACAGTTTTATTATAAGTACAGATTTAGCGTTTAGGATAGATTCGTTATTCTACTACTCTATTATAGAGATATATATATAATCTACTGCGATCACCAACGTCTGCTTGGCGTTGTGATTATGGGTAAACCATCCCATTGGGAGAGGCCTCAGCCACGCCATTAAGGCTAGATTTTTACAGGCTATTGAAAAATGATGAAATTCGAATATTCCTTCTATCGTATCCTTCTTTTGTATTTGCATTTTGTGTTTCTTACATTTCTATGATGTGTTGAGTGTATTAATTCACTCATTCGTTCTTGCGTTCATTCATCGGAAGCTCAACAAAACTTGCTAAAGAAAAGTCTTTAAGCTACCTACGGGGAATTTATCTAATGAGGCGTATATTTTTAGATCATATTATACCTACCCACTTCCATAACTTTGTTAGTATCTCGGAGAAATGAAGAAAATATTTTCCGTGCAGCGTTTTCCTGTCCATTGTATACCGTATTGATGGCAGGACAATTTGCCGTATTATCGAGACGTAAAAATGTCTCGGAAAGAGGCGTATTTCACTTTTACCAAAGTATTTGATCTTTTTTCACAGCCGAATGGGGCAGTGGGCAGCACCCTGCTTTCTGAGTCCAAAGCCGTCGATTTCCCACAACTGCAAAATGTTTGTGTGATGAACATTAATGTTTTTAAATGTCTGGGAGTTTATCTGTAGGTATATTAAAAGTAGTTATGTATATTATATTCATAAAAAAATTCATCAGCTATCTTCGGACCCTTATCACAAGCTATGCTTACTTTGGGGCTACGTGGCGATGTGTGTATTGTCGTAGTATATTTATTTATTTTATTAACTACCCTACATGGGCTGGCTGACCTCCAAACATTTATGTTATTCATAAAAATATTCAACAGTTATCTCAGTACCACAAGCTACACTTACTTTGGAGCTATACGTCGATGTGTGTATGATATACATATACATATTATATATTGTATTCGTACAAAGCTTTTTTTTTTTCTCGTTCCTGATTAGCAGCGCAAAGATCTGGAATGCCCTTCCGGCTCCCGTCTTCCCCGGTACCTACAATTTGGGATCCTTCAAATCAAGAGTGAATAGGCATCTCCTAGGCAAGAGCGCTCCATCTTAGGCCAGGGATCAGGTGTGATTGCAGTCTAGGACTTGTCTATATATTTAAAAAAAAAAAAAATCCTAGTATCATCATCTAGTATCTAGTAGGATATACAAAAGTTAAGTCCATAAGTTTGGTTCATTATTTTATTTTATTTTATTTTTTCTTTAATTGGAAAACCAACAGTTGTAGATACTAACTAGTTAACAGATTGATTGAGTTAAAACTAATAACAGGTTTCCACAGATAAGTATCTTCCCATTATTGTAAAAATGAAATAAATAAGTGGCTCCTAGATTTAGATTATGATGAGACATATAGATTATGAAAGTTCAATTTCTATACAAGAATAAAATACCTACCGTACACATACACAGACATACACAGATTCACATACTCTCAAAACTACTATTAATAGATAGACTAGATATTAATTAATATGTACTTCGAAATTTTGTAATTATAAGCACACGACTGTTAACTGGGGAGAGCACTGATAACTATCATACTGATAAATATTATACTCAGTTTAGTTATCACGGCCTCTAGCTTATTTTATACTTAAGCTTTGGTTACCTGTTTACATTGTTTTTTTATAAAAATAAATGACTATTATTATTGTTATAAGCTTCGCTGCTCCATAGTAAACATTATAAACTGTAGGTTTCTCACGATGCGATGATTCCTTTTACCGAGGAACGTTTATCGAATTGTAGATATCAATTCAGCAATACTAAGGGCCTAATCAACCTTATCAGGTCAATGCTTACAAGGTTCCGGGAATTGTGGAACTCGCCATAGACATACAGTCAGGTATTATTTACTGTTCTTCAACCGACTTGAAAATAAGAAGGAGGTTCTCAATTCGACTGTATGTTTTTTTTTAATATTTGTTACTTGATTATGAATTAGGGGATAGCCCAGTGGGTAGGAGCTTGACGTCACTTTCGGGAGGCCGAGTTCGAATCCAAGCACGCACCTCAAACTTTTCTGAGTTATTTGCGTTTTAAGTAATTAAAATATCGCTTGCTTCAACGGTGAAGGAAAACATCGTGAGGAAACCTGCATGCCTGAGAGTTCTCTATATGTTCTTAAAGGTGTGTGGAGTCCACCAATGGGTCAAGAGCATCACCAAAGCTCCCATACATCCATATGGTGAGCTGGAACTGATGATGAAAGATACCATCCACTGCTAGACTTAAGGCATCGTTTGCATAAAATCAGCAAGCTAGGCCGACGGGTTGTTCATGGTAGTAACAGCACAGCGGATGCTGCCGAAGTGCACGCCAAAGTGGCTTGCACTTCATAAAAGCACAAAAGCACTGCCTATCCTAAAATTTTTGTATGTCTTATAAAGGAGAAGAATTCCTCCAATTCATGTCATGTTCCTTCTTTATGCATACCCTGATCAAAAGTCCTGGCCATTCTCCGTTTTATTGCCTCAGTCGTCTTGTGAGATATCCGCGGTCACAGCGGCGTGCACTCCATACAAGCACAAAAGCACTGCCTACCCTAACATTTTTGTATGTCTCATAAAGGAGAAGAATTTCTCCATTTCATTCCATCTTCCTTCTTTGTGCATAAAACCCTGGCCATTCTCCGTTAAATTTTCTTAGTCACCTCGTCCGACAACCGCGGGAATACGAGGGGTGATGAGATGACAACTGTTTTCTGATCTGTCATCACCAAAAATGTAATATAAATTGAGGATGTTATATATTTATATAGGTATTTATGTTATATATTTTATTTTTATTTATATGTAAAATATTTATATATACATATTATAGTTATATTTATATATATATATATATATATATATATATATATATATATTATTTATATATTTGTATAATTTTAAATCTTATTTATTCCACCACCTACCTCTTTTCTATGTTTTTTCCTTTTACGCCATTGGTTGCCTGGAAGAAATCGCTATGTAGCGATAAGGCCACCAAATTGTACTCTCTTTATATGTATTTATATCTTTGTAACTACTTTTTTTTTCATTGGTGTACAATAAAAGTGTATTCATTCATTCATTCATTCAAAAATGTTGTAATAAGAGCACTGACAGAGCCCTGATCAAGTTATGTCTGGATATACCTTTGGTACTTGGAATAAGCGAACAAGGATAGATTTTATCTGTGACCGATAAGTGACATATCAAATGTATATCTTAGGCACGTCTTCAGAGGTTTTATGTTTCCTGCTTACTAGATATATTTTTCATTAGTAATTCTAAATGTTTTTTTTATTAATACGAATCCAGTTGTGAATGTTATTTTTATCGCTACAACTCAGTAGGTACTCTTAGTACAATATGTGGTCGCTCGCAATAGTGGAGACGTTTTCGAGTATCGAAATACTAAGGCATTGGAGTAAAATTGATCTTATTTATTTTTAATTAAAGGCCAAATTTACCTACAGTTCTTTAGCTTTTGGCAGAACGTAAATGAAAATCAGATGTACAAGATTTTCTTACTTCGAGATTACTTAAATCGGATGCATAATCATTCGGATGATGTGGAGAAAAAAAAATATTTCACCAACTCTTATATGATGACTAACGAAGTTAGGCGCCATCTAAAGTTACGACACCGGTTCAGCGGTGCGTTATCTCTAGGGAACTCATAAAGTGGCACATGATAGATGAGAAAGATTTTAATTAAATTATCATATTTCGAAACCGAATTTCGATTGATCGATAAATTCAAATTTCTAAATATGATAATACAATACGAATCCAGTTATGAATGTCATTTTTATCGTTACAACTCAGTACCCTTAGTACAAGATCTGGTCGCTTGCAATCGAGGAGACATTTTCGAGTAACGAAATACTTAGGCATTCGAGTGAAATTGGATCTTATTGATATGTAATTAAAGGTTAAATTGATCTACAATTCTTAAGCTTTTAGCAAAACGAAGATGAAAAATCAATACAAGAATTGCGACTCTAAATCGACAGACATAAGACCCAGTTTTCTCTGTTGGTATAGAGTTTGTTATGCGTAAACAAATCCTCGATTGCGAATGAGCAAATCTTGCACTAAATCTACTGATCTGGTTTTGGCGATATCTATATATTTTTTTATAAATGGTAGGTTTTGACAACCTCCATGGTGCAACGGTGAGCGCTGTTAATTTAAGTAGGAAGACCCGGGTTCGATTCCCGGCAATTTGGGAATTTATATTTTCAGATTTTTTTTCTGGTCTGTTCTGGTGGGAGGCTTTGACCGTGGCTAGTTACCACCCTACCGACAATGTGAGCGATTCAGTGTTCCGGTGGGATGTTAAGTAGAAACCGATTAGGGATATGACTACCATACTCCCTAATAGGTTAGCCCGATACCATCTTAGACTGCATTATTACTTACCACCAGGTGAGATTCATTTTCTTATTGTATGCTTTTTATTTACGTTAGTTCTTATATTTAGTATAATATGAAGTCAACATTAAATCTACACAGCTACTTCTGTGGATAATATAGATAGATTTAAAGCATTTTTACTACCTATAGTTTATAAGGTCCAGAAGACTTTTGGTTAGGGTTTGGTTTTGTTAGGTTAGATTATTTTATTATTATTCGGGCATTACCCAAAAACCTTCGGTAATACTAAGTAAACCCGGGTAAACCTAAGTTTATTCCAACTTCCAACCTTACCCGTCACATATACATATAGTAATAAAGTATGTACTTTAATGACGCGGGTTGTACACACTACACGACTTGCGTGTAAGACATCGCTGTCGATTATCGACCTTACATACAAATAGAGCTAAATGAATACGTAATCGATACTAAAATTTATATTAAATGAGAATTTTATATTGTTATAATAGACGGACCGACAGATTTTTAGTAGATAATCATGGCATCGCCTAGAAACAGGGCAGTACTTCTCTGGGGAATACGTCCTCGTCCGGGAGGTGTACAACGGGTTCCCTGGGTGTCTAACTAAGCCAACAAGAGTGACATGCCGTGGTGGTTTTTAGTTTGGTTATACCCCCTTTAGAGGCGTGAGTCCCACATAACCTCCATCCTGCAGGGCCGTAGGTAGCAATAAAGCTTTTTCACCACGCTAAAAAAAGGGGGAGGACACCTGCAACGTGTCGCCCAGTGTCCTGGCGTAGGTGACAAGCCTCATGTATCTGTAACTACACTAGCAACCACGCCCTTCAAACTGGAACACAGCGTACACAGAAATAAATAAGGAGGTAGTACTTCATCGGACGAGCTCTGTCACAAAAAGCTACTTCTTTGCTATCCATATACCTAAATTGTAAAAAAAAAAACAAACATAGAACCTCCTTCTCATTTTAATATCGGTTAATAAAAAACCGTCCTCCATATGTTTATACACGCAATTAAATATCAAAAGCACATAATTAAATCGATTTCAATTTTTTATTAAGAATAAATTCTTGTCCGATATCGATGTTTTTTTATCGATGTTTTTTTATCGTGTTTTTTCGTATCTGTTGAATAAAACCTGTCCTATGTTGATTAATTGGGTGGCAAGATTTAATTGGCAATAAATAGAGTAATTACTATATAAATGAGTATCTGTGAATCTGTGTATCGGTCGGTGGCGACGTAGCTCCTAAATGATTTTTTTACCCACTACAAATTAGCGTGGTAGTAAGTGATGATGCAGTCTAATATGGTAGCGGGCTAATGGGCAGTTATATTAAAATCATACCCCTAGTTTGTTTCTAGGCGACATCGTACCGGAAAACTAAACAGCATTGTCGGTAGGATGGTAAATAACCACAGCTGGAGCATCCTAACAGACCAACTCAGAACACGGCCCTGCCGTAATCTGCCTTCCGAACCAGTGGTAGAGTCACTATAAAAGTTTAAAAACTGCTTACATAAATAAATAAATAAATAAATATACTACGACAATACACACACCGCCATCTAGCCCCAAAGTAAGCGTAGCTTGTGTTATGGGTACTAAGATGACTGATGAATATATATTTTTTTTATGAATGATATACATAAATACATAGAATATACATATAAACACCCAGACACTGACAAACATTCATGCTCATCACACAAACTTTTTCCAGTTGTGGGAATCGAACCCACGGCCCGGGACTCAGAAAGCAGGCTGCAAACTGCGCCAATTGGCCGTCACTTGAAATTTCTACTATATCTTTCATTTCAATGGGGTAAAATTCATAATTTGGTACCGAAGTAGGTATATAAATGTTTCTTAAGTCAGTGACTAATTTCGATAATGGTAAAAGGAACTTTAACAGTAGTTTAGTGTAAGAACGCTGATGTGGAAAAGAGCAGCTACTGAGTATCTTGTCGGCTTCTTCTTGGTAGAATCTGCCTTCCAAACCAATGGTAGAGCCACTGCGAGTACAGTGTGACGTTACACAAGTGTTTAGATGATTTACTTGAAAAATAAATTTGGAATTTGAATCAACTTTTCCAGCTATGCCATTTCGATAATGCTGATGAATATATCATATTTGCTATTTTCCAGGACCAAAAGTAGCCTGTGTTACTCTCCGTCCTTTCAACTATCTCTATGCCAAAATCAAGTCGGCTGGTACTTTTATTAGGATGTGAATGAAGGCCAATTTCTCTTGTAAGAATACGAATGTTCCTGTAAGCCATCCTTGAAAATTCGATATTTTTCCAGGACAAAAAGTAGCCCTTTGCCGCTCTCCGTTCTTTCAACTATTTTTATGCCAAAAACCAAGTCGACTGGAAGTTTTAATAGTACGTGAATGAAGGATGATTTTTCGTGTAAAAATACGAATGTTCCTGTAAGCCATCCTTGGAAATTCGAAATTTTTCCAGGACAAAAAGTAGCTCTAGTTGCTCTCCGTCCTTTTAACTATCTCTATGCCAAAATCAAGTCGGCTGGTGGTTTTATTAGGACGTAAATGAAGGATAGTTTTTCTTGTAAAAATACGAAGAAATAAGCGATCCTTAGAAATTCGATATTTATTTATTTATTTATTTATTTAGATATGTATCCAGGACAAAAGTAGAACTTGCTGCTCTCCGTCCTTTCAACTATTTTTATACCAAAAACCAAGTCGACTGGAAGTTTTAATAGTACGTGAATGAAGGACGATTTTTCGTGTAAAAATACGAATGTTCCTGTAAGCCATCCTTTGAGATTCGATGGTTTTCCAGGACAAAAAGTAGCCCTTGCTGCTCTCCGTCCTTTCAACTATTTTTATGCCAAAAACCAAGTCGGCTGGTGGTTTTATTAGGACGTGAATGAAGGATGATCTTTCGTGTAAAAATACGAATGTTCCTGTAAGCCATCCTTGGAGATTCGATGGTTTTCCAGGACCAAAAGTAGCCTTTGCTAATCTCCGTCCTTTCAACTAACGTTTCGCCAAGAACAAACAAACTTTCGCACTTATAATATTAGTTAGATTAGTTGGGTTATCATTTGTTAATTGTGATAATCTTAAAGGGAATTTTAACGGTCGTGATTAAAGGGACAAGCCCTTAGACGCTCGGTGAAGCCTCTCGAGACTAGAATTCTAATAAGTAGGTAAAACACCCATAGCTGTTCTCATCCTTACACAGAAAATTAAAGTGACTATTGTCAATTTCACTATTGACGCTATTGATGGCCTCCGTGGCGCAGTGGTGAGCGCTGTGGTCTTAAGTGGGAGGTCCTGGGTTTGATTCCCGGCGGGGGCAATTTAGAAATTTTCTCTGGTCTGGTCTGTTTTGCGCGTTTGCGATTTGAGCGATTTTGCGTTCCGGTACGATGCCGTGTTGAAACCTATGGGTATGTAACTCTTATACCTCTAACAGGTTTTTTCTTGTCATCATCATCATCGCCCATTACCGGTCAAGGGTCCACTGGGCACGGGTCTCCTCTTAGAATGAGAAGGGTTTAGGGTTTAGGGGCTTCACACGCCTTTAAGAACGTTATCAGAACCCTCAGGTATGTAGGTTTCGGGAATCGTTCCGGGATTCGAACTCAGTCCCACTAGAAAGAAAAGCCGAAGTCTTGCCCACTGGGCTAACTTATAGTGAAATGAAAAAACCTACAAAGCATGCCCACAGGTGGGCTAAGCCAATTACCTAAGTACTTTCCTACCTACTCGATAAGAAGGTACTAAGAACCTGGACATCGAACCTTGGACGTATTCCTATTTCCAAGTCGACGATCCCGACCACTATGCTAACGAGGAAGTTATAAAATAAATTATTATTCTTATTTCATTATTAGTTATTACATTGGGCTTTGTTTCCTTTAATTATAACCTAAATAATGTCGCATTAATAATACTATTGTCTTCCATTACTGAGACAAAAATAATGATATTTAGGTAATTTTATTGATTATGTACCTAGTTGAGCAAGCAGCGTTTTATCTCGTGAAAACGAGTAAAGCAAACTTGCTTTTTAATATCATTTTATACCTAGGTAGGTACGTACCTACCTACGTTCTGTAAACAAACAACGAAACTTTTCAAAAATGAATATTCGAAAAAAAAACCTGTACGTACCTCCCTACTTTTTATTATAGAACAATTAAATAGCTATTTATATTGTGATAATAATCTGCATTTGAAATTCGAATAATGAACATTGAAAGGGATGAGGGGGCGGTGCGGGGAAGAGCACGGGATTCGCCAGTCGAGCTTCGTCGCTCATGGTATTCAGATGTGTTGTGTATAAGTAGAGCTTCCGTTCAGTGCGGAAACATCGCAGTCGATCTAATGTAACATTTACGATTTTTTTCAAAGATTCTCAGTGTTTGGTGATCAAACGGTTTATTGTGACAGGGTGATGTGAATTCGGATGAATTTATAGTGTGTGGTTTGTGTTTTAAAACGTTTGGTGTACTGGTAAACATTTAGTTTCAGCATTCTGGATTATTGGAATAGCGCATCTTCGTTTCGGCTTAGCAGGTTAGTGTAAACATTTATGATTTGATTTATAAATTCGTGTTAACTAGTTTTAGTTACTGTTAATTGTGCTTCAATAAGATAGGATTGTGTGAGTGATACAGTTTTCAAAAATTAATGAACTATGGCCGTTTATTTTTTGAAAAAACCAGTATGGATACTTAATTTACATGTCACAAGTCATTTACGAGTAGGTCTTTGAAAATCAAACCCTTTTTTGAATTGGCTTGCAGTTGGCTGTTAAATATCTCTCTTTTACTATCTTCGTATATATTTGTCCATAGCGATTAAATAAGTACCTTCCTACCCATTTCAATTGTAAGTTATTAAGTAAGGTAGGTACTTAACTTTTTATATTTACTATTAACTGAGACACCTTGCTAACTCTACCTTGACTCAATACTCTATAACAAATATTATATACCTACCTACTTAAATCTTGCAAGATTCCTGATAAGTTACCTACCATATAAGATTATTGATCGGTTTCAACTCAAACAGGCGTAGACAAACCTTATTATAAATCGATTTAAAAAAAGAATTGTGTGTATTTATACCTACCTAAGGTATACTTACATTAGGTATTTTTATTTAACGTTTGTTCTCTGATTTCTTTCGTAAATTTTATTGTGGACAAATTATTAAAACTCTTTCATTGTATGCAAAGGCGTAACGGCACCTACTCTCGAAGATTTTCTATCGTCACCAAGTCAGTCATCGATGTGAGGGTTACCATAGGAAGCTGGGGAAACAGTCCAATTTTATTGCCAGGTAGGTAGGTTTGTACATACAGTGTTCGTGTTGAACTATCTTAAAACGAATGAAATCTTTGAGGGTCTTAGAAATAAAAATGGAATGAAGTCTGAAAGGACATTTCAAATGTCAGAGCGTCACGAGGTTAGGTATTTCAAGTTTATTCAATAAACTAATAATTAGGAATAGGGCAATACAATTTACCTACATTGAAAAATTCAGTAACATGACTTCCTTTACAGGTATATATACATATTATATATATTATGGCTCCACTAACTTTATTATTTGATTTGGAATGTTGGATTGGATTGATTATTTATTTATTAACTTTATATGCGAATCGTTAAGTCTATTTCAAAAACTGTAACTTGTATATTGTTACTATACCTATCCTGTTTTTTTTAACTTAATATATTAGAAAACTGGCGATAGTCTATGGTTAGGTTCGGCTTCCGGCTCTTTCGGGGTACCTAGTTCGATCCCCAGCACCATAAGCTATAGGTTTTGACGCCCTTGGCGCTTTTAAGAGTGCTAAACGGGAGGTCCCTGGAGTGACCTCCAGTAGGGGCAGTTTGGAAATTTATGATTTCAGAATTTTCTCTGATCTGGTCTATTGGGAGGCTCTTAGGCTGTAACTCTAGCGTTCCGGTACGATGTCGCCTTGTAAGCGATAAGGGCTTATAAATTAAAGTGACATTTAACCCAACAGGTTAGCCCGCTACCATCTTATACTGTATCCATGCAATTGGGTGAGATTGCAGTAAATGTCTAACTTTTTGTTATTAAGAAAACAAGTCTTTATTTAAATAATGGAACCTAAGAAAAAATACTATATTTCCGCGTAAAACAGATAGACTGATCCTTTGGACTAAACAAATAGCTTCTTTAATTTTTAGGTCGCTGTTAAGATGCATGATAGCGCATTGGGTAGGAGCTCGACTTAATTTTCCGGGGCCGAGTTCAAATCCCGAGTTTGATTTTTTTTTGTCTCGTTTATCTGAGTGCTGTACAAATAAAGAGTAAAAATAAATAATAAATACCAACACCTCTACATTTCCTAAGTTACGTGCGCTTTAAGTAATTAAAATATCACTTGCTTTTGGCGGCCGACTAGCGCAGTGGGCAGCGACCCTGCTTTCTGAGGGCCGTGGGTTCGATTCCCATAACTGGAAAATGTTTGTGTGATGAACATAATTGTTTTCCAGTGTCTGGGTGTTTATCTGTATATTAAAAGTATTTATTCATAAAAATATTTACCAAAGTCAAAGTCAAAAACAGCTTTATTCAAGTAGGCTCATAGGTGGCACTTGGTGTGGTGGAGATGATGGCGATAACCACATTCGTAAACTTAAAACTAAAGCTACGAGGGTTCCAAACGCGTCCTGGTCTAAGAAGAAGCCCACAACAAACTTAGCCGGGTGTTTTTTTTTTGTTATCACCATCTCACAATATAATTTTAAATTATTAGAAGAGCAACCTGGTTAGAGCAATAATTTACACCCAAGCTTTTTTATCGTTTACGTAGTCCTTTATACTATAATAGGTCTTTTTTATAAGGTTACGTTAATAAACTTTGAACTTTTTAAGAGACATCTCCAAGATGTCAATTGGTAGTTTATTGTAGAATTGTATGCAATTTCCTTTAAACGAATTATGAATTTTATGTAACCTAGTACCTATATTGCACTGTAAGTTTATTCTTACTTCTAATGTTTAAATTATTGCAGTCACATTTTTTCTTAAATTTAAAAAAATTTATCTCTCAATGACTCTCTCGGAGATATCAGTCAGTCATTATCAGTCATCTTAGTACCCATAACACAAGCTACGCTTACTTTGGGGCTAAATGGTGATGTGTGTATTGTCGTAGTATATTTATTTATTTATTTATTTATTTATTTATTTATTTATTTATTTATTTATTTAATCAACGGTGATGGAAACCATCGTGAGGAAACCTGCATGCCTGGGAGGTCATGTTCACAAAGGTGTGTGGAGTCCATCAATCCTCACTGGGCCACCGTGGCCTTAACCCTTTCTCATTGTGGGAGGTGACCCGTGTTCTGTAGTGGGCCGGTATTGGGTTGACGATGATGATGAATATCTACCGAAAGATACTCGAAAGATACTCATAGGTAATGAGTATCTTTCGAGTATCGATTTTACTCTTTTACTTTCGATGGCAAAGTTATTTTACTCCGTATAACCAATAAGGTTTCTGCGGCTAAGTTTGGAAGACGTAAAAGTGTTTGTAAAGCCTACATGAATAAATCATAAAACTGAAATTGAGTTTAGGGTATTTTGGCGCTTTACCCGTAGGTATCTACGGTATTAGGGATACCTACCTGCGCAAGAAAACGCGAATTTGGAAAAAGGATTTCGGACCAACTCCCTAGCGCAGAGGTGAGCGCTGTGGTTTTAAGTGGCAGGTCTCAGGTTTAATCCCGGATACGCGAAATTTGGGAGTTTTCAAATTCTATATTTTCTCTGGTCTGCTCCAGTGGGAGGCTACGGTCGTGGCTAGTTACCCTACCGGCAAAGAGGTGCCGCTAAGCGATTAAGCGTTCCGTTACATTGTCGCCTAGAAACCATAACTGTTCCTTACAGTTTAGTTACCACCTTTGATCGCATCTTAACTTAAAAGCAGGTGCGATGGCAGTCAAGGGCTAATGTGTAGTCGACAAAAAAATCGCCAACCGATACTTGACCCTCGTGGCTCCTAGATTCGATTCCCGGGACAGGCAGAAAGTTTTTAAGGCTTCTAGGGCCTTATTCATCAAACTGTTATTACTATGCAGCGTTGTTTCACGCCCCGAAATCGGGAAAGATGCTGCTAGAGCATAAGTATTCCGACGTTATGGAACGTTTGTGTATAAATAAACTGGCTAAGTTTGTTTTAAGCCTATTCTTAGACCAGTAGGGCTAGCATGCGCAACTCGAGATAGTTATCTCTACCCTTTACTCTTATATTTTCGATAGAGATTGATAACATAATTCTCGTGGCGTGCTAATTCTGCATCCTAGCCCTACAGCAGAATTAGCACGGACAGGAGACAAAAATTATATGCACCTTACGGGATATAATTAACGTGTCCACCTACTATAGCACGGGAAGAAGGAATAGGAGAAGTTTACACCCTTTTATTATTACACATATATTATTGCCACTTGTGCGTTAATGTTCTGAGAGTTGTTCGTTGTGGGAGAAGATCAATTTTTATCTTGAGGAGATAGTTGTCTCCTGCCCATTCTAGCCGTGCAGGGCGCGTTTGGAACCCTCGTAGCTCTTAATGAATGTGGTTATTACCATCATCTCTCACTAATGGTAACATAAATAAATAATAATAAATATACTACGACAATACACACATCGCCACCTAGCCCCGAAGTAAGCGTAGCCTGTGTTATGGGTAATAAGATGACTGACGAATATTTTTATGAATAACTAGCTGTCCCGGCGAACTTCGTACCTCGGATATTTTTTTTTTTTTCATGAATATTATATTTTAATACTTATTACCCTACTCCGGTCTAAGAGGAATCCAAAAAATCAAATATCATAAGAATTGCTCCAGCCGTTCTTGAGTTATAAATGGTGTAACTAAAACAACTTTCTTTTATATATATAGATATACATAAATACTTAGAATATACATATAAACACCCAGACACTGAAAAAAAATTCATGCTCATCACACAAACATTTTCCAGTAGTGGGAATCGAGCCCACGGCCTTGGACTCAGAAAGCAGGGTCGCTGCCCACTGCGCCACTCGGCCGTCAAACATATATTGTATGAAAGCTTCATAAGTCCGTGTGTAGAAATACATGAAAAAAGATTTTTTTTTTTTTTGTAAACATTCCTTATCACATAAACCCATTACGGGCCCACTACAGAGCACGGGTCTCCTCCCACAATGAGAAGGGGTAATGCCGTAGTCCACCATGTTGGAGGATTGGTGGACTCAGCACACCTTTAAGAACATTATGGAGAACTCTCAGGCATGCAGGTTTCCTCACGATGTTTTCCTTCCCCGTTGAAGCAAGTGATATTTTAATTTGACGGCCGAGTGGCGCAGTGGGCAGCGACCCTGCTTTCTGAGTCCAAGGCCGTGGGTTCGATTCCCACAACTGGAGAGTGTTTGTGTGATGAACATGAATGTTTTTCAGTGTCTGGGTGTTTATCTGTATATTGTAAGTATTTATGTGTATTATATTCATAAAAAAATAATTATCAGCTATCTTAGTACCCATAACACAAGCTACGCTTACTTTGGGGCTAGATGGCGATGTGTGTATTGTCGTAGTATATTTATTTATTAAAAAAAAAAAAAAAAATTACTTAAAACGCACATAATTTAGAAAAGTTAGAGGTGCGTGCTGGGATTCGAACTCGACCCTCCGCAAGTGAAGTCGAGCTCGTACTCATTGCGCTATCACCGCTGCATGAATATAAAAATACAATGTTAGTCATGGCGGCCAAGTGTTCTAAAACGACTAAGGGTTTCTTGTTGACTGCAGGGTTTCCATACCCAAAGGGCAAAATGGGACCCTAATACAAAGACTCGGCTGTCTGTCCGTCACCAGGCTATATCTCATGAACCATAATAGTCACTTGAAGTTTTCGATATTATTTCTGTTGCCGCTGTAAAAACAATTACTAAAGAAAATTGTTTCCAAGTTAGCCCTTGACTGAAATCTCACCTGGTGGCAAGTGATGATGCTGTCTAAGATGGTAGCGGGCTAGCATGTTAGGGAGTATGCGTGTGTACCCTAATAGGTTTCTACGCGACATCGCACCCGACCACTATATCGCTTAGCGGCACGTCTTTGTCGTTAAGGTGGTAACTAGCCACGGCCAAAGCCTCCCACCAGAAAAACATTCAATTGAGCTCCTGTCCACAGACATGTTCTTTTTGCCGTTTCCATAGATACGGAACCCTCCGTACGCGATTCCGACTCGCACTTGGCCTGTTTTTCTTTGACAACGTCTGCACACGATTCTCATTAAGGTGTAGTTGCAGATTTTCGGTATGTGGAGGGGCTTGGTCGGCGGAATACTAAAAAGGCAGTGTTCCATCAATCATCTGCGGTACTCACTGACTTGAGTCATGTTTAATGAAGACGAATGACTACGCATCTCGACTTTCCGTTACGCTTAGTGGTTACGACACGATAATCGTTATGGGAATTAATAATACACGTGGCATTACGTCGGAATACTAATACAGTGTTGGATTTTTTGTTTTTTTTTTTGTTTTTTTTTTATTTGGGATAGAACACGACATACTTAACAGCTCTACAATAGCTCTTAAATCTAAACAAAAATGAAATGGGGTTAATATGTAATCCACAACACTATCCATAATATTGTAAGGGGCAGTAGCGATACTTTGTAGATAAGTTAACTTTAGGTCCCTAAAGTACCTAATCAAAAATAAAAATAAGCCGTCATAGCAAGTTAATGCGAAAATCTCTAGTGCTACTAAAAAAAAGGAACAAAAACAAACAAAACAAAGGAATAGAAAAACTAATTTGTTTGATTGATATAAAAGAAAAGAAAGAAAGAAAACACATATTTAATTTAAAAGACAAAGTACTGAACAGAGAAAAAAAAATTTGGAAAATCTAAAAGTGCACGACTCATAATGCTCATTTAATTCTCAAATATTGAAAAAAAAAAAAAAAAATATTTTACTGTAACAGCTGTACTAGAAAAGTGATGCACAGGCGCCCCTGGTGGAATAAAATGTACATAATATCTATAGATATAGATATATCACCATCCATGTTAATTTTACATGGATAAATATAGATATATACAGTCTTGCAGTTTTCGTTTTTTATTAATTGCAATTAAACTACACTGAATTAATTAATCATTCGCATTCGTCGCAGTGACCTACAATCGTCGATTAGAATTAAAAAAAAAAAAATTAACTCAAATAATGAATTTTTTCACAAGTTAGAGTGTTTTCGGGTTTCACACATGACGGACAGGAAATTTTTTTGCCCTATTTTGGTGTTTTTTTCCAATTCTATTGCAGTACATCAATTTTTTAAAAGTATGGAATTAATCTCCATTAAATTATCTCGACAATAGTATGCAAAATATCTTGATTCCGTGAACTAACATAACAAGGCTATAATAATAAAAATAGCCGCCGAAATGAGTCGAAAAATTATTTTCGATCGTAAAGCACTCTCTGATGCTTCGCATCATGAGTCGTGCAAAATTGTCAGTAAGAAATTCATCAATTGTATGTAACCTCGCTGTAATAAATGTGTTTTAACATATTCTTTAAATGTATGCATTGGTAGGTCCAAAATTACCTTAAACATGACATAACGTAAATTATAAACGTAACATAACGTCAGAATACTAATTCAGTGTGTTGTCACACTTCAAAATTTGAAAAATATGTATTTAACTCATTTATTTCTAGTGGAAGTTTAACGATTTCATTCATCCATGACTAGAGAAATTTTGGAAATAAAGTCTCCATCGATTCCCGGAACCTCCAACTTAAAACCACGGCGATCATCGCTGCGCTAGGGAGGTTGACTAACAGATGAATCGTCCAAGCTCTACTTACCTACCCCTATATCTTATTAGAAACAAGGCCTGGGCCGATTCCTATAAGACCAATCAACAAACCAATCTTATAAACTAAGATCAAATTCAAATTCAAAATTTCTTTATTCATGTAGACCTATCACAGGCATTTGAACTTTCAATTTGGCATATGAACGCTTCATGTTCATACATATATGTTTACATAATTGTAAGGGGATGGTGATAACTTCGTTCGACAACTTAAACCTAAAGCTACGAGGGTTCCGAACACGCCCTGGTCTAAGAAGAGCCCACAACAAACTTAGCCGGGTAATTTTTTATTGTTATCGCCATCTCACAGTATATTCATATTAAGCTATGAAGCTAGAGCAATTCACACCCAAGCTTTTTTATCGTTTAAGTAATCCTTAATATTATAATAGGAAAAATCATTTATTCATGGTCAAGAACAGCTAATAGTTTTTGAGTAGACCACTGCCATAGTTTTTATTGAAAGAAATCAGATACAGACCTAACAACACATTCAAAATTATAATCAAGTGACTCCTGTAACTTTATTAGTTACGCGTCGCGTTGCGTAGGTGCTATGCACGTTTCAGTCTTTTATCTTCAATAGGGTTGCCATAAGTACACACTTCGAATTTTTTGAATTCGTCTGTATGGAAAAATAAAGAGCATCATCAGGAGATGTTGACTTTACAATGAATAATTGTTAAGTACTTAACAAATATTCATTGTAAAGTCACAATGCTCCGGTTTCGGAGCGAAACGTGCGTAGAGGGTGTATTGCCGAGGATCTGTTTGGTGTGGAGTATAAGGATTGAAGAAATACACCACACAGATTCTCCTGCTTTTCGCGGAGTATAGCAAATTAAGCTTAATTTTGATACGATACGATTTTAACTGACGATCTGTCGTAAGGTGTAAAAGACGCAAAAAAAATTCTTCAGAGATCTGATGCAATTGATTAAAATACACAAGCTGTTTCCTTTTTCTAGAGCCTTGCTATCACAATTGATATCATAAGTGAGGTCCCGAGGACCTCCCTGCACGGCTAGCATGGGCAAGAGATAATTATATCCCCGGGGAAAGGATAAAAATGTATCTTCTCCCACAGCTTTACCACCTCTCAGTTCTTTTTTTTTTTTTTTAAACTTGTCGAAACTCTCAGAGCACTGGCGCACAAGTGAAAATAATATCTAAATAAGATATGTGTAATAAAAAACGGAGGATATCGTGATATATAGTGCTAGTCGATCGATCAGTGCGCCGTGCAATAATTGTTGACATTACTATTCCACATGACGATAATCTGGTGAAAGCTGAAAAGGAAAAAGTATCCAAATTCTTGGAACTTGCTTACAGAAATTACAACCATGTGGAATGTTGAGTCGACCGTTATTGTCCCGATCGTCGTTTCAGTCAATGTTCTTCTCGCGAAAAGCTTCGACCAACATCTTAAGAAGCTTTCGCTTGGTTGTTGGATCAAGGGTCGGATACAGAAGGCAGTAGTCCTTGAAACGGCGCGTATTGTGAAGAGGTTTCTCACTCTGGAGCCCTGACCGCCGGTTGCTTGGGCATTCAAAAAAATTTAATAGTGTTTTATATTTTTTTTAGCATTGTTGCGGTTTAAGAAATTCATTGTTTTTATAATAACAGTATTCACTTACATGAAAACTTAAGCTATTACATTATAAGGTTTGCTGAGATTGCAAGTCAGAGCGTACACAAAAAAATGACTGAATTCAACATGCCAAAATAATTAATTCACATGCTATCCGTTAAAAGTATACAAAAATATGAGGGTAGTATGGTACAATTGTAACAAAATCCCACTATTGTTAAGAATTAAAAAAAAAAAAAAAATGTAAATGATAGAAAACGGGGGTAAACTTCTCCTATACCCTGTTCCCGTGCTTTAGCGGGTGGACACGTTAATTATTTCCCTTGGCAGGGGATATTATCCGGGCATATAATATTTTATGCAGCAGGGCTCGCACAGGTGGGAGACAAAAAGCAATATGCTTTGTGTACATTACATTTTCAAATATCGTATAGCCTATACCAATCCATTGCTGGACTATACCTGGACTAGACCTATGCCTCTCCGAACAGGATGGTTTGCATATAATCGGCGATTGGCGCAGTGTCCAGTGACCCTGCTTTCTGGAGCCCAAGGCCGTGGGTTCGATTCCCACTACTGGAAAATGTTTGTGTGATGAGCATAAATGCTTTTCAGTGCCTGGGTGCTTATACGTATATTCTAATTATTTATGTATATCTATATATATAAAAGAGAAAGTGTGTGGGTATGTTCCGTATAGGCTCCGAAACGGCTGGGTCGATTTCAATGAAACTTTCAGGGAATCTCCGGATTGATCTGGCGAGTAATCCTGTAAAGTTTGGTGACGATCGGAGTTCTCCTATTTTTGAACTGTCAAACTGACAAACTGTCAAATACAGTTGTTATTTACTATGATGATATTCTATTGTTGGGTGTACATGGGTGTAGATAATGATCTTCACCCGCTCGAGAAGAGAATGAATACGCAGAGAAATAAATGATATAATATATTATGAGACTTAAATTAAAAATTTTATGATGCAAGTTTATTGTTTAAATAAAATAAAGCAAAATCTAGGCGAAGCGAGCTGGGTACGCTAGTTATTCATTAAAAAAATATTCATCAGTCATCTTAGTACCCACAACACAAGCTACGCTTACTTTGGGGCTAGGTGGCGATGTGTGTATTGTCTTAGTATATTTATTTAATTAATCACCTTACTAGGCAGACTGGTTGGAAATCGTAGCTGCTTGTGGAAGCAGGGAGGACTCTGTCTCACTCTCTTTCATTAATAGGCTAAAAGTAATATGCTAAAACATTTTCCCAATAACAAAGTCTAAAAGAAAAACAGTCAAACTGTATAGAAGGCAAATACAAACTAGGATTCTGCGGCAATAAATCATTTATTATTCTTATCTAGATGAAAGATAAACCGAACTAATAGATATTTATTTCGACCTCGAACTGGGGCAAGTTGAGGCGTTTAGTGAAGCAACTCATTGAGCAAAGCTGTCAAATAGTTAAACAACTTTTTTGTGGAAAGAAAGTAATAAAATTTTATCTACACCAACGTTTTAAATCCTCTATAAATTATTCTGAAACAGTCAGCTTATTGCTAATTCTAGTTGAAGTTATTATAAATTTCGTATCAAGTGTAATTATTAAAATTCATAGGAATATATTATGAAAATTAAGCTTAATTTGCTATACTCCGCGAACAGCAGGAAAATCTGTATGGTGTAATTTATAATTTCTTCAATCCGTACAGATCCTCGGCAATGTGCACGCACGCACGTTTAGCTACGAAACCGGAGCATCCTCAGGAGATGTTGACTTTACAATGAATATGAATAATTGTTAAGTATTATTTTTATTCTCCTGCTGTTCGCGGAGTATAGCAAATTAAGCTTAATTTTCATAATATATTATGGATTTCCGCAAAGTAACGCCTGCTTCTATCAAATATCACTCGAATATGTTCTTTAATATTGGATAGTCGCGATCCAGAATATTCCTATTATATTTGTATTTACCACTTCATTATTTTATATTTTTCTATGGAATTCCAAATATAAAAATATATTTCAAAATTTTATTATGACTTTCTTTATTTAAAATTCATACGCATACCACGCACCGAGCAGTAAGAAATTGGCTGTCTGTGTAAAACCCTTTGCGCGAACGGTAAAAAAAAACAGTCATCATCATCATATCAACCCATTACCGGCCCACTACGAGGGGTAAACGCCGTAGTCCACCAAACTGGCCCAGTGCGGATTGGTGGACTCCACATACCTTTGAGAACATTATGGAGAACTCTCAGGCATGCAGGTTTCCTCCTGATATTTTCTTTCACCGTTGAAGCAAGTGATATTTTTAATTGCTTAAAACGCACATTACTTAGGAAAGTTAGAGGAGCGTGCTGGGATTCGAACTTGGCTCCGCGAAAGTGAAGATGAAGTCCTACCCAATAGACTATCACCGCTATTTAATAAATTGTAACCTTACCCCTTAAACCTTAAAACAGGCGAAACTACATTGTCTCCAGCACTTACGCAATGTTGGCTGTTTATCGGATATACTTCGGTTAGTGTGCACAGGAACTTCAAAGCTGGGGAGGAACGCTAGTTTTATTATGTTATCGGAATACATTTCTGCTAAGGCCACGGTATAATCACAACGTGAGATCGTAATCCACCATTAAACGGAGCATCAAAGCGGCAAGTTATAAAACCAAGGCTTGATTGTGGTTACTCTGTAAATCGTTATAGCAAAATGTTTTTATTAAAACTTTAGACTGAAAATCATAGGCTGTTGGCTCTCACTTACTTAAATAGGTACATATCGTTTTTAGTTTATCAAATTTGCTTTTTATGCCCTCGTGCATTAGTGTTTATAATTAATAATAATAATATAAATAAATAAATATACTACGACAGTGCACACATCGCAATCTAGCCCCAAAGTAAGCGTAGCTTGTGTTATAGGTACTGAGTGAACTGATGAATATTTTTATGAATAATCTATATAAATACTTACAATATATATAGATAAACATCCAGACACTGAAAAATATCCATGTTCATCACACAAACATGTTCCAGTTGTGGGAATCGAACCCACGGCCATGGACTCAGGAAGCAGGGTCGCCGCCCACTGCGCCAGTCGGCCGTCAAAATCGTCGTTTATAAATAAACTAACATATATTTTTTTAAATTTAGCTCCTAGAATCTTTTATTGTACTATGTTTAAGCGGAGTAATACTTCCTTTTACGCTCTCGTGCAAAGCATTTTTGGGATATATAATCGGAATACCGGCGAAGGTCACAATATAATCACGGGCATAGGTCCCCATTTATTATCATTTTGTTTTCATTTCTCATGCTTGTAACATCGTCAACTAAACCAGAATTTAACTACTTAATGAAAATAAAAATAATTTGTTCACTTTCCAGCACATTCAATCCTTAATTACACTACGTCGCAGTGCAACAAAGCTACATTTTTACGCTCTCGTGCAATGTTTTAGGCAAACAGAAAACACTGCGTGATAAAAAGTTCTATACTGCCAGTAACATTATAAAATGCACTATGATTAGGCCAGAGAATATTCAAACGCCATGGATGTGGTATACTCGTATAAACAACACAGAAGTACTATATTATATAATAGGAATACCGACGAAGGCCACAATATAATCACAACGTGAGATCGCAATCCACTATGAAGCATCAAAGCGTTAAGTTATAAAATCAAGGCCGGATTATGGTATGTTAAATGTTAGTGTAGAATGATTTACTAATAAAAGCAACTTCACTTCTAGCGTTTGTAAACGTTTATTATGCTCATGTGCATAAAAGTGTACGTTATAGCTAGTTAACCCTGAAAGCAACAAAAATGACTTGAAATATTGATATTTATCTGCTCGTCGGCCATTTTTTTTGCCAGCGGCCATGCCGACAAACATTCAATATACAAGCATTGTGTGAAACAAAATCTCAAAAAGAGAAAGGTTTTAAAATTCAAAATTCATTTATTTCAAGTAGGCCCAGTTTGTAAGCACTTTTGAAACGTCAAGTCAGTTTGTTTGTAGTGACTCTACCATCGGTTCGGAAGGCAGATTCCGTCGAGAAGAGCCGGAAAGAAACTTAGCAGATTGATATTTTTCAGCATCTTTTTACATTTTACAATCGTTTGAATTCACCATCTTCAACTCTAAGAGATGCCCGCTTCCAAGTAGCCTTGTCGTTAGGAAATTCATCAATCGTATAGTAACCGCGATTTATTAAATGTGTTTTAAATTTCCGAAATACAAGCCATAATGCGGCTTATTTTACTTACTGAATGTACTACCTAAAAAGCTGTTATTCTCTTTGAGTTCTTTTAATTTGTTTTTTCATATTATATAATTAAGAAATTAAATGGAAAGGAAACTCAAAGACACTTGAAGTTTTTCTTTAATAGTTATTTTTTTCGGTCATAAAATTGTCGACTTATCTTCTATTGAAATTGGGGTTTATTTTTTAAGAATTAACTACAAAAGAATTGCAAAGTGGGTCCCATTATGTCGTTCTTTGAAGTGCTTTCTGAGGACATCCACTTTGTTTCCTTCTTTCTATTAAAAAATATAGCCCTTTACTAAAAGTGTGAAAGTATATTATTAAACCGGGTTAAGGCCTTTCAGACGGTAGTGAACGAACGGTAAAAGAACAAAGGTAGCTTTTAACTGAATTAATGAAGCAATCGTGAAACTTGCCGGCAATTTCTCCAATTGCCGGCGGTGATTTTTTTTTTTTAATTTTCCATTTGATGTATTTACAGAAAAACTTATTACTAAACTAAATACCCGTACAAGTGATAACCGCGTGGAGTGCTGGCTGCATTACTGCGTTGTGATTCTATGCGCAAAATATTCATTAGCCAGCCCTAGTGTCACCAGATGTGGCAATCAACCGCGATGAAATGTCTTGCAAGAATTTTTTGCATAGTCATCAAATTTAATTTATGTCCATGAAAATATGACAAAATGTATAAAGAAAATGGACTGAAAACCACCTTCTATACCGCTTGGATCCAGCTGCTACCTGCGACGCGCTTAATAACGTCTGTCCACCTCGTTGGGTGTTGTCCAACTCGGCGTTTACCAGTGCGGGCTGCCATTCCAGCACCTTTAGATCCCAACGTCTATCCTTTCTCCGAACTAAGTGCCCCGCCCATTGCCACTTCAGCTACGCGACTCGTTGAGCTATGTCTGTAACTCTGGTTCTTCTACGAATCTCCACATTTCTGATCTGATCACGTAGAGATACTCCGAGCATAGCTCTCTCCATCGCCCGCTGTATGACCCTGAGCCTTCTTATTAGGCCCATAATTAGCGACCATGTTTCTGAAACATAGGTCATAACTGGCAACATGTACTGTTCGAAGACTTAATCCTTCAGCGATGAGGGATTTTTAATGAAAAGATGTCACGAAGTTTCCCGAAGGCTGCCCATCCCATTTGGATTCGGCGGTTCACCTCCTTGTCGAAAATGGACTTAACTAACTGGATCGTGTGTCCTAGGTACACGTATTCGTCGAAAATGTTGAGTCGTCGATGTTTTTCTACTAAGCGAATTTTTATAATTCTTTTGAGAAATAAAGTTTTTATACTATAATATCAAAGTTGCTTGATAAACTTTATTGTGCTTGATCGGTATTAAAACTGCAATTTGGACCATCATCCATAGCTTGTTAAGCTAACAGCCTTGAATACACAAGCTGACGTCTAATCAGTCTAGAAATTAAATCACCCGCCGTATAATTTTACCACCGAAATTGTGTTCGATTTAATTCGTATAACATTTACGATGTATATGGGTATAGCTCTTAATTATACGGTAGACTTTACTTTTATTATACTTTATCCTGTTTGGTGCCCTGTAATCAGGGTCGATTGTCGAAGAATCAAAGCGACAAGGTGCCCAATAGTTTAAGCTTTGAAGCATTGAAAAATTACACAACCTTCGATGAACCTATTTCAAAACAATATACAACGTCTAAACCGAAATAATACTTCAAAGTCTTTAACGGTACATTATGTACTTTCTCTGAGACTTATCTGTGAAACCGAAAAGCTGATAGTTTGTGTAGCTGTAGCTAGTGAGTAAACCACTGCCTGTTTTTACTGAAAAATTCATATACAGCCCTAACACGCAAAACTAAAATCATGTGTCTCCTGTCACTTTGTTGGGTACGCGTCGCGTAGTGTAGGTATTATGCGCGTGTCGGTCTTTTATCTTCAATAGGGTTGTCATAAATAGACACTTAAAAAGTTTTGAATTACTTTGTATGGAAAAATCATCGTTAGGAATACCTACTGCCTAACAGCTCGCTACCATTTTAGACTGCATCATCACTTAACACCAGGTGAGATTGCGGACAAGGGCTAACTTGTAGTGGAATTAAAAAAAAAGGAAGTGGTTAAGCAATTGTCCACAACTCTGATCCAGTAGCGGTAGCGGATTGGTAGACTTCACATGCCTTTGATGTTCACCGTTGAAGCAAGTGATATTTTAAATTTCTTAAATTAAAAAAAAACGTCAACGACAGAGAGGTGCGTGCCGGGGATCGAACATGATACCAAGCTCCCCAAAAGGGAGCTTTAAACTTGTGCATCCAAATGTATTAATAAATAGAAAAAAAAACACAGTGATATCCATGAGGATTTTCCCCAGAAGGAATAAACGATTTTTTCAGAACCCCGTTTTGTCCAATATAACACCTTCTTAACATACCCATTTAATCATGTCATGCGATTTATGGACGGTCCCTTCTGCTAAAGCGTCCACATCTTGCTTTCATCCGTTTGTCTCATTCACTCTTATTCGCCTTAGCTTGTATCTGGCATTACATTCGTAGCATTACTCTTTGACTTATCACAAAACTAAATTCTGACGTAGTGTTTGTATCCTCTTTTCGGCTAAAGTTAAAAAAATACAATCATTTCGGGGCAACCGTCAAACCTACTTCATAGGTTCTTGACCACTATTTAACATCTGTCAAATTTTAGTTTTATATCACAAAAATACTTTTGGCTTGAAGAATTTAAACAAATTGCTAAATTATATTTATTTGATGATGACAGACACTTCTATTTGGGCAATGCAGAGCCCTGGAAGCCTCATTGCAAAGTTAGTACCAATAAAAGCAAAAACTCTGATTAGAAGGTTAACTCTTAAAGACAAGATTGCTTGGAAGCATATGGCTCCGCTTTCATCTCCCACAAGATAGAAAAATGAATTTCAAAATGTAAATTGTTGATATTGGAAAAGTGCAACTGCTGAGTTTCTTGCCGGCTTCTTCCCGGTAGAAACTGCCTTCCGAACCGGTGGTAGAGTAACTACAAACATACATACTTGACGTGCTTGTCGGAGGAGTTCTATGCACATTAGTACACGCTACTGCTTTTGCTTGCTGGAATGGCGACCCCCGCACCGTTAAACGCAGCGTAGGTCGGCCCCCAACAAGGTGGACAGAAGACATCAGGCGAGTCGCTGGGAGCCGCTGGAGGCAAGCGGCCCGGGACCGTGTATTGTGGAACTCCCTACAAAAGGCCTATGTCCAGCCTATGGCCTATGTGGACGTCGATTGGTTGACATGATGATGACGATGATGACTGCTTTATAGTTACCAAGATTTCAACCATAGATCACACTAAACTTTACCTTTGCTTTTAGAGTCAGTTATCACAATCCACTTTTACACAAGTTAGCCCTTGACTGTAATCTCATGATGGTATGTGATGATGCAGTCTTACATACTAGCTGGCTAACCTGCTAGAGGTATGGCAGTTATATTAAGCCCATACTCCCACGGTTTCTATGCACCGTTATACTAAAACAGTAAATCGCTTGCCGGCATGTCCTGTAGGCCTCCCACAGAACAGAGAAAGATCAGAAACTAATTAAAATAAATGCATATTAACAATCTTATAAATTATATTTCAACTTATTTCTACGTCCTACAACCGAAGTAAAAATTGTTGTGGTAAAAAATGAGTTTTATATAGACACCGGTTTTTTTATTGTCATGCTCTCCAGCATTTTTGTTCGTTCGAAAATTATTAGTCACATATATAACCGATGGACGTTGGGGTCTTATGGTGCTGGAATGGCGACCCCGCACCGGTAAACACAAAGTCGGCCCCCGACGAGGTGGACAGATGAAAACAGGCGAGTCGCTGGTAGTCGCTGGAGGCAAGCGGCCCAGGACTGTGGATTGTGGAACTCCCTACAAAAGGCCTATGTCCAGCAGTGGACGTCAATTGTTTGAAATTACGATGATCTTATAGTACGAGCACTGCTCCGAGAGGTCGTCAAAAGTAGAACAATATATAGGACAATTATTTGGGACAGGTACCTGCAGAAAAACAAGAATGTGGCTACCACGTTTACAGATATCGTACTGCAAGATGAACACTTAGATGCATGCAACCAATCATCTGAAGAATTGAACCGAACCGTAGAGTCAATTTTGGCCGATGCGGCAACTTTGAGGTTTCTGGAGAGGAAAGGATCGAGGTTTATGCACTGGGTAGTAAAGGAGATGTCCAGAATGTCGCGAGGTTGTTGCCGGCGTCCCTGCAGGCGACGGATACGACGACGGCGACGCTCGCGACGTCGACGACGACGTTGCCCACGTCGTCGACGTCGCAGATGCAGATGTAGATGACTACCACACCTGAAGCCACCTGCACCCAGACGATATTAATTAAAGACGATTTATACTTGACCGTGGCGGGAACGAGTGGGATACGAACGAGACACGGGTCCTTAACATCACGGATATTTTATAAGAAGCAGTTTTATATGAAATTTTATATGAAGCAGTTTATGCTACTCCGTGCGGCGACCGTGCTTCGAATGAGGTTCGGCCGTAGCCTACAATAAAACTTTGCTTCATATAAGATGTCTTCTCCTTATCTCGTACAGGGTGAGGCACGTTACCGCCACGGTCTAGTTTAAATCATCCTTAAACCACCTATTTTAATCTGTGAATATAATATCTATGTAAAAATAACTGGCTAATTGCGAGTTAGACTTAAGTAAAGACCAGTTCCGTACCGAGATGTAAGATGACACACCACATTATATTAACATTATAAAAATTGAGCAATAAACCTAAAACCGTTTCTATTATCCGGACCTTTTACTTTAACTAATAAGTACCTATATTTATTGTGGTCTTTACGTTGAACTGGTTAAATTTAGTTTTATTTAGTAACAACTGGTCACTTATATTCATAAAATGTAATCTCAACAATTTTACTTTTGTGTTATTATACTGCAACTAAACTAAAGAATTAAAGACCTCGTTGGTTTGGTGGTTAGTATGTAGACAAGGTCCTGGGTTTGAATCCCAGATCAGGGCTGAAACTGGTTAAGCATTTGATTTTTCATTTACATAAATGTAAATAAACATAATACGGCAATACACACATCGCCATCTAGCCCCAAAGTAAGCGTAGCTTGTGTACTAAGATGACTGCTGATTATATTTATGAATAATATTCATAAATACTTATAATATACAGATAAACACCCAGACACTGAGAAATAATAATGTTAGAAATTAAAAATCGAAATCTATGAGAAGAGAATGGAGGGAATTTTTCTCTCTCTCTCTGTTCCATGAAAGGTTAGTCCTAGGTAGAATATTAATTTCTAAATGAAAAAACAAATATAAACAGTTTGTCTTGGGCGTTGATTTAATGTCTCTAGGCTCACTGATCTTAGGTGTCTATAAAAAACACGCTGTATATTTTACGTTTACTCAGTTTTACCAACATTGATTTAATATGCTACTATCTGTTTGCCACCTTCACATACTTCGATTTAAAACTACAGGGTGCTCCAATAAAAAACTTCCAGCAGTTTAGCGCACGAAATGGTCCGTGTTGTGACCATGCGGGTGATAAATAACACGCTCCAATTTGTATAAAGGCTTTTGCGGTCGCATAGGAACTGTGTGTGTGTTTGCATTAACCGTGTGTGTATTAATGTGTGTTCATTTTATTTTAACGCTTTGTGTAAGAAATTTAATTCAGTAATGGAGTTTAAATAGTCCTTTAGGCTTGTGTTTCTTATATTTAGGTCTTATTTTTTACACGTATGAGTAAATAACATTATTTCTTTGAAGTAGCTATTCAGACATTTTGAATAATATCGTGCATGCATTTCATACAAAGACACGGAATTTTAATTTCCATGCAACATGTTTATTACATTTTGATGCTTTTAATAAAGTTTTTTTTTGTTTGCAAAATCTAATGACGGCCGATTGGCGCAGTGGGCAGAGACCCTGCTTTCTGAGTCCAAGGCCGTGGGTTCGATTCCCAAAACTGTGACAATATTTGTGTGATGAACATGAATGTTCTTCAGTATCTGGGTGTTTATCTATATGTTATGTTTATATTATGTATATATATATAGTATATATATTAGTATTTATGTATATTATTCATAACAAACATTCATCAGTTATCTTAGTACCCATAACACAAGCTACACTTATTTTGGGACTAGATGGCGATGTGTGTATTGTCGTAGTATATTTATTTATTTAAAAAGGATATTAATTGCCTCGTTGGCGTAGTGGTTAGTTTGTTTGACTTCGGATCGCGAGGTCCTATGTACATGTACGCCTATAGTAGAGTAGTACGGCTCTTCAGACCGGAACTTGGCTGCTTGGTGGCAGAAATAAGCATGGCATGGTATCTCCTTGGCGCAGTGCCAAGAGTCTGTAGTTTTAAGTGGAAGTTACTAGGTTCAATCCATGGAGAATTTGGGATTTTATAGTTTGTGAACTTTGTCTGGTCTTCGGCCGTAGCTAGTTACCACCCTACCGACAAAGACGTGCTGCTTAGCGATTTGGCGTTCCGTTACGATGTTGCGTAGAGGCCGATTGCCACCTTAGACAGCATAATCATTTAACAGCAAGTGAGATTGCAGTCAAGGCCAAATTGTAGTCAGGGGTAGGCATAAAGCAGGAAGATCACATAATTGAAAAATTCCCCTTCTGTACAAGTTGTATGAGTTTTTTTAGAGTAGGCAGTGCATTGTGCATCTATGAATTGCACTGCTTGTAGTGGAATAAAAAAACAACACAAATTTTACACAAATCTCAAAGCGGTGATAGCCCAGTGGGTAGGACTTTGACTTCACTTTAAGGGAGCCAAGTTCGAATCCCATCACGCACCTCTAACTTTTCCAAGTTTGGTGCGTTAATAATTTAAATATCAGTTGCTTTAAGTGTAGGAAAACATCGTGAGGAAACCTGCACGCCGGAGACTTCTCTACAATGTTCTCAAAGGCGTGTGGAGTCCACCAATCCGCACTGTTCCAGCGTGGTGGTCTAGGGCCTGAACCCTTCTCATTGTGAGAGGAGACCCGAGCCCTGTAGTAGGCCGGTAATAGGTAATATTGGACAGAATTACTCATTGTCAAGTCAACATCTCCTGAGGATGCTCCGGTTTCGGAGCGAAACGTGCGTAGAGGGTACATTGCCGAGGATCTGTTTGGTGTGGAGTATAAGGATTGAAGAAATTATAAAAACAGATCCTCCTGCTTTTCGCGTAGTGTAGCAAATGAAGCTTAATTTTAATAAGGTTAATTTGTGATGATTATTATGAAATGTCAACCCAATTCGGTAATTGGGTTGACACGATGATGACACAAATCTCACTGAAATGATCTATTATCCAGTTCCAGCTTGCTCTATATACTGTCACAAGGTTCCTCTTCATCAACATAAACGAGGAAATCAAGTGCTGTAATCTATAAGGAGAAGCTGTGATAGCTCAGTGGGTAGGACTTCGACTTCACTTTCGGGGGAGACCAGTTCAAACCTCTAACTTTTCTAAGTTATGTGCGTTTTAACCAATTGACACATCGTGAGGAACCTGAATGTCTGAGAGTTGTCTGTAATGTTATCAAAGGCGTTTGGAGTCCACCAATCCGCATTGGACCAGCGCGGTGGTCTACGGCCTAAACCCTTCTCATTGTGGGAGGGGGACCCGTGCCCTGTAGTGGGCCGGAAGTCGGTTGATATGATGATGCCAAATCTCACTTAAAAGGCCAATCATATAATCTATTACCCCGTTCTTGCTTGCTCTATATACTGTCACGATTCCTCTTAATCAACATCAACGAGAGAATAAAGTGCTGTAATCTTAAAGGAGGCGAGAATTTTCCGACAAAAAGAGGATCACCCTACAGTCGGTATGGCGACAGTCCATGTCCCAACAAAAACTAATTAACGGTACAACGCCTCTTCATCAACTTAATTAAAAAAGTTCGTCGTCAAATATAATTTGACATCGCCACTAACACAGTTATTATGGTAGCTCACTTTGGGTTATACATTGGTTTCGGTTTTGGCGATGGCTAGTACCCCTTTTATTTAAAAAAAATTTGTAATGAAATTTAGATAACAAATAAATAATTTTTTTTTTTTTTTTTTTCCCCCTTTTATTTAAAACTTACTGCCTTTTTGGTCTAGTGGTGAGCATGTTCGATTGCAAATTGAGAGGTCCTGGGTTTGATCCCCTAGTAGGGCCTAGTGAAAAGTATTGGGGTTTTCTACCACGAAATTCTTATTATCAGCCCGAAGTTTGGAATACGGTGGTAATTTTTTTTGATAAGCGTTGTGGGTTTGAAGAACCGCCATACCCTTAAAAGGTTAGCCGGATACCACCTCAGACTGCATAATTATTTACCAGCTAGTAAGATTGCAGTCAACGGCTGACTTGTTGTAGAGTTAATAAAACGAAGGGTTGTTTACATTTTGTAGGACCTGTTAGAAGGTAAAAATTGGAAGGTGTTTTCCACCATTCCCGGGGGATTTTAAAAGGGATTTATGCGGCTTGACAGCAAAACCGATCTTGAAGCAGGGGTTCCCATTTTCTAGAACCTGTGGATGAAAACAAGTTCTAATGCCATCCACATCACAATATTACTCGTAGAAAAAGGTGACATGATTTATAGTCCTGCCAATTCTCGTCTATCCCACTTCTGATGTTAGAGATTACCTGTCAATCTAAGGACACGACAAGCAACGTAAACACGCCACATTCACAGGTGTACATATGTTTCCAGATCCCGTCGGACGGACTATATTTTATATCATCTTTTCCACAATCTATTATTGTACTTATTATTTTGTTATTTATTACAAACATTCCGAAATAAAAACGCAGCTTCGTTTTAAAATTCCAAGTCAAATTATTAAATAGTTTTCGTGTTTTGCGGACACAAACATATGGAAACTGGATTTTTATAAAGCTAACATATATATTTTATAACAGCCATCAATGCAGTAGTGAGGTGAATCTTAAATCTGGTCTCGTAAAAGATAGGGCTATTCTAATTTTCAAAGCTTCTAATAACCAATAACTGAATGATATCCCACTTCTGATGTAAAAAATATTGTCGCCTGTTGGTTTTTTCCTAACGTAATTATTTATTTATCGCCCACAAGTTGAGGCTTTTACCAAAGAATGGGACCATATCTCATGTGAACTACTTAATAAACTAACAACTTCCATTATTATGGTTACAGTATAATATGTATTAACTTAACTGTTACTAATATGAAGTGTATTTATATTTTTGGGGTTCCGTTTCCAAAATAATAAAAACAAACCATCATGGTGTGAGTTTGTACGTCTTGCATAACTTGAAATTACAGTTAGCAAATGTTACAGAGAATATTTTTCATCTTTATTGCATAATATGAAAAAAGATATATAAATTGTTTATTCCCAAAGGATGGTAATGGAAATTTTGGAATGAGAAACGTGAGTGACTAAATTTTAATATGCCTTTTGCCAGCCCTTAAATGCAATCACACCTGGTGGTAAGTGGTAACTCAATTATGGTAACAGGCTTACATGTTAGTAATAAAGTATACTGTCACTTTATAGGGTACGCGTCGCGTAGCGTAGGTACTATGCGTGGGTCAGTTTTTTTTATTCAATAGGGTTGTCATAAGTAAACACTTAGAATGTTTTGAATTCCTTTGTATGCTTCTTTTGATTTAATATTTTTACAGGCTGATTCCTGATGAAATTTACCTATACACCCAAATTCTAAACAGTTTTAGAAAGCAACAATAAAACGAAGTTACGCAGTTAGGTTGTCGAAGCGGTTACAAAAATGAAATGACTGCTTAAAAACACTTATCTAGTTAATCTAACGTACGGAACCTCGCTGCACTAGTTGCAAACACACTTGTCTGTTTTATTTTATTACGACCGAATTATTTACAGCGTAAACATTAAATAAAACACACATAATTTTTTAAACTTCTCATGTTCTATTTGTTGGACACTCGCACGCTAGCGCCTTGTTTGTTTGATTACGGTCATTAGGCCCCTTTTGCTTCGGGCTACTCTCAACGCTTCGGATGGCAGGAATTATCACTTCCACTTTTTGGACGCCGAGCGCTATTTCGTTGGAAACGCTTAGTTTTTCCTTTGTTTAGGAACCACCTATAATTTGTTTTATGGAATAACTCTGTTGTAGCTATGTATGCCTGGTACCTATTCTTCTAACCCTGCTTGTATTGTAAATGCAAAAGTGCTTTGTTATTTGTCCTACTTTCACGCAGCAACGGAGCAACGGATTGGAAACGCTCACTTTATCCCTTTTCCTTTGTGTATGAACGACCTGCAATTTTTTTTGGGAACGCTCCTTTATTAACTATATATCTCTGCCTGGTAATGGTATTGCTATTAATGGTATGAATGCGAAAGTGTTTGTTATTTGTTACGCTTCCACGCAGCAACGGGTTAACGGATAACAAACGTATTTTTTTCCTTATTCCTTTGATGAGGATCACCTGTAATTCTTTTAATAACTTCGTAATAGCTATGTACGCCTGGTACCTATTTTTCTAAATAGCCAAAGAGCTTTGTATGTTCAATTACGGTCACGGCCCCTTTTTCTTTGGGCTACTCTCTCAACGCTTCGGATGGCAGGAATTATCACTTGCTTAGGAACCACCTATAATTTGTTTTAGGGAATAACTCTGTTATAGCTATGTATGCCTGGTACCTATTCTTCTAACCCTGCTTGTATTGTAAATGCAAAAGTGCTTTGTTATTTGTCCTACTTTCACGCAGCAACGGAGCAAGGGATTGGAAACGCTTACTTTATCCCTTTTTCCTTTGTGTATGAACGACCTGCAATTTGTTTTTGGGAATGCTCCTTTATAACTTTGTACCTACCTATTCCTGGTACCTATTCGTCTAAAGTTACTAATGGTATGAATGCGAAAGTGTTTGTTAATTGACTTACTTTCACGCAGCAACGGAGTAACGGAATGGAAACGAATTGTTTTCCTTTTCCTTTCTTAAGGAACGACCTGTACCTAATTTATTTCAGGGAATAAAAATTTTAAATTCAAAATTCATTTATTTCAAGTAGGCCTAATATACAAGTACTTTTAAAACGTCAAGTCTGTTCGTGTGTAGTGACTCTACCACCGTAATAGCCATGTATGCCTGGTACCTGTTCTTCTAAACTTCTTTGGCCAAAGAGCTTTGTATGTTCGATTAAGGTCACTTGGCCCTTTTTCTTTTCCTTTTTCCTTTGTGTTTGTAACGACCCATAATTTGTTTTATCAAAAAACGCGTAAAGACTCCGTTATAAGTGGCTAACACTTATGCATGCCTGGTACCTAGGCCAATACTAGACACAATAAACGCTCAGGCTTGCAGGTTGCGTTATGATCTTTTTCTTCACAGTTATAGCAAGTGGTATTTAATTTCTTAAATTGAAACGTACATAACTCCGAAAGGTTAAAGGCTCGTGCCGGGGATCGAACTTTGTCGCAAGGAAAGGAAAGCTCGCCATACCAACAAGGCTACCAACACTCTAATAATTTATTACCGTACTAATATACCAATACCTATAAGTAAGTAGTAATTAATAAAATAACTCATTGAACTCGGTTTTATTTTCCCCACTATTTGGAAGTTTAAAAAGGCAATCAGTATAAATTGCTGTCGTTTTAATGTCGTTTCTAAAACCGGTGTACCGATAACTTAGGTTGATTGGATCCTGTCAACTGTATATAGACTTTGATTGCCAGCTTAAAACGGATATCATAAAATTATTTCGCTATTTGCTAGTTTTGCTAGGGAAATGTTAATTAAAACTAAACTGATAGATTTAAATGTAGCGCCCTCAGTTTTAACACTGATGTTTGGTATAGGATCGAAGTCAGTTCTTTAATACACTTAATACATATAATAAGTAATTCATTTAAATTGTATGCAATTTTACAATAAACTACCCGTTGATATCTTCGAAATGTCTTTTAAAAAGTTCTTTAAACGTAAGCTTATAGAAAAGTCCAGTACGTCAACGATGAAAAAGCTTGGATGCAAATTATCGCTCTAACCAGGTTGCTTCTTAAATAGTTTTAACTGACAATGGTGATAACAAAAGATCAACCGGTAAGTTAGTTAGTTGTGGGCTTCTTAGACCAGCATGGCTAGCATGGGCAGGAGACCGTTATATCCCCGCTAAAGGATAAAAAATTATCTTCTCCCACAGCTTTATCAACTCTAAAGCACTGGCGCACAAGTGGAAATAATATCCAAATAATATATGTGTGATAATAAACGGGGGTATACTTATATCCCTTGTTAGGGATATAATGGGGGGATATAATTTTTATCTCCTGACCGCACTAGCCATGCAGGGTGAGTTTAGAACCGTCGTAGCCTTAGTTTCAAGTTTACGAATGTAGTTATCGCCATCAACTCACTTCTATGTCATATTTTACATGTAATGTACGCATTAAAAGCGCCATCTATGTGCCTATTTGACATGACTTATAGTAATAAACAAACTAAGCAAATAGCCCATCTGGTGTTAAGAGGGAAACCATCGCCTATAAAGGCTATAAATAGCAACACTACGCAGGGTATGCAAGGAAAACGTTGTGCAAAGCACCGCCCAGTGCCCATCAACCGTAAGCATCACCTACTCTTTAAGACTCCTACCAGCAATAGCAACGGCAACCAAGCTTTTAGGACCAGAAGAGAAGTTAACTAGTTAGCAGTAGAGTAGTTAACAAAATGATGAAATGAAAATGTGTATCAGAGATGTGTTAATTTAAACTACATTGATAGCTTTAAATGTAGTTCTATCCCTTTTAACATAAATGGTTATCGTTTGATAAACCTTCGGGCATCCCGTCACGTGTGTGCTTAATATTTTCGCTTTGCTTAATCGGCTTAGATAGGTACTACACTGTAATTGTAAAAATTGCCTTATATGGGCATCATCATCAACAGCCGTTTGTTTTTTTTTGACGTGGTGGAAAAGCTTTATTGCTTCCTACGAAACTTGGGCAGGACGGAGGTTATGTGGGATTCCCCCCTCTAAAGGGGGTATACCCAAAAACCAACACGGCATGTCCCTCTTGTTGGCTTTGTTAGACGCCCGGGGAACCCGTTGTATGCCTCCCTGATGTCTACCTACCACCCTAAACGATTGCTGGGGCTCCCGCGCTAACGAGGAGGGGATCAGGACAGCTTGAACCCCCCAACTAAACTAATAATTATATTTTATTATCCAAGAACTCTTTTACCGAGTAATAGCATTTATCAACCAACCAGTCACGTAATTTTGCCTTGAATTTCAAAAATGGCAAATCTTTAATAGCTATAGGCAATTTGTTGTAAATCAAAATTATATTATGATAACAACTTTTAGAACCGAGTGCTGTGTTACATCGCGGGTAGAATATTTTATTTCGGTAACGGGTATTGAAAGTTACAGCATATTTCAAAAAAATCACTTCTGTACCTTTTTACGAAGCATGCTGATTCTAAAATGTAGATACCTGGCAGCGTTAGTAATTTGAGAGAATTAAAGAGCGGCTTGCATGATTGCATAGGACCTTTGTTGCATATGGCTCGAATACACTTCTTTTGTATTAAAATTATTCTATTGACCTCGGAAGCATTTCCCCAAAGAATAATCAGATCACTTGGTACATTTGATTGTTACATTAAATAAACAATTTTAACTAATAGTAGTAGTTGCTTCGTTATCTTTCCTAGATCTGCTTGCCAGTCGGCATAGGCCTCCTCCAACCTTTTCCATTCCTTTCTTTCTTGAGCCACTCTGTTCCATGTGACTTCTGCCTCCTGCCTGCCTGGTCCTGGTGCCTGGTCAAGCGTTAATCTATTAAAAAAAATCGCTTAAAGATACGTTTATGTCGCAAAGTACTAGCCACTGCAAAAGCTTCTCACCAGACAACTTCTCATATAGGAGATCGACCCCTGGACCTCCCACTTTTAAGACCACAGCACTCACTAGGATACCATAAACCCCCAACCCATAATTTGTCCATTACATCGGTTGGTATAGTCGAACTGACAGATACAAGCAGAAGAAATATAAACCTAATAATTACAGATCTACCAAACGGCGAATGCAAATTAAAACCTCCGGACGCGTGATCCTCGGACGCATGCACATAGCAATTTCTACAGCCTACTTTGATACCCCGACCGATTAGATGTGTCCAAATGAATAAACAATTCGACTAGCATTATTGTTTTTTGCCGACGCGCTGGCGCTGTGTGTCGCGCTGTGGTCTTATAAAAAAAAAAAGTAAATATACTACGGCAATACACACATCGCCATCTAGCCCCAAATTAAGCGTTGCTTGTGTTATGGGTACTAAGATAGCTGATGAATATTTTATTTTTTTATGAATTAAATACACATAAATAATTATAATATAAAGATAAACACCCAGACGAGTTGTTAAACTCACAGAAAATGAAATCATTACTGAATAATTTCTGGTCTGATCTGGTTAAAGGTTTTGGTAGTTATTTACCAGCCTAATGAAAAATGTCTTTCCGACAATTCCCGTATAATATGGGTTTAATATAACTGCTATATTAATGCCAGGCCCGCTTCTATCGGAGATAGTTATGTAGGGTTAACTTTCAGTAGAATAAAAAGAGTTTAAGGGCCTCATTAACGTGGCATAACGTAAGAACAGTTCTGCAGTGTTTTTCACACTTCCACTGACACCTGACACTGAGCAAGTGTCAGGTGTCAGCAGTGGCGTGCATAGAGGACATGCACAGGGTATGTAAATGATATAAAATGAACAAAAGTGTCAGTGTCAATTTATATACATTATTACTAGTGATAAGCTCAAGGAAAACATCAAGCGGAAACCTGCTCGACTGAGAGTTCTCCATAACGTTCTCAAAGTCGTTTGAAGTCTACCAAACCGCATTAGTCTCAATCCTTTACGATTACTCCGTAATTGGTTGATAATAATGAATACAAATAAATAGCCAAACTTATAAAAGAGCTGGACCTTAATAAAATAAGAGACTTGATGTGACAGCGCTTTTAAACTAAATACATTTGGAAATTTCTAAATGACTAGAGTATACGGTTCGCAGCGAAATTACGCTTCTGTGTAACGAGAAACAAAATTAAACTGCGTAAATAAGATGGTATTGGAATTTATGCACCAACTCCCTCTATATTGTTTTTTTAGAAGTTAATGCGAAATAATTAAGCCGTTATCCTTTGATACTGCCTTTTTTATTCAGTGAAATACCAGTTATCCTTGGATTTTGCGCAGTTTATGTTTTCCAGTTTCCCGCGGTATGCTGTTGACGACCCATTGGCGCAGTTTGCAGCGACCCTGCTTTCTGAGTCAAAGGCCGTGGGTTTGATTCGCACGATTGGAAAATGTTTGTGTGTTGAACAAGAATGTTCTTCAGTATCTGGGTGTTTATCTATATATTATGAGTATTTATGTATATTATTCATACAAAATATTCATCAGTCATCTTAGTACCCATAACACAAGCTACGCTTAATTTGGGGATAGATGGCGATGTGTGCATTTTCTTTGTATATTTATTTATTATTATATAAAGCAATGATGAGGTTGGTTGGAGCAAGCCTTGCTAGAAATATCCTATTTACTCTTGCCTTGAAGGTACTCAAATTATATCTTATAATGTTCTCGAAGTTGTGTGGAGTCCACCACGAAGAACAGGGGTCTTCTGTAGTGTTCACGATTATTGGATCACTTTGTCTGTCACGGACTCAGAATGCGAAAGGAACCCGTAACCAATATCCCCCCCAGTGTGAAGGAACCTTAAATCACTATCATAATTTTTAACAATAAATGCAATCATTTATTGTCAAAAAATCGGCCAAGTACGAGTCGGACTAGCGCACGAGGGTTCCGTGCGGTTCTGTTGTATGTGAGTTCCCCTTAAATATTTGTTTAATTCTGTTTCTTAGTATTTTTAAAGCCGCAACAGAACTACATCATCTGTGAATATTCCAACTGTCCAACTATCAGGGTTTTTTTATAGCGGCAACAGAAATCCATACAGTGGCGTGCACTGGGTTTCTCACCAGGGTATGCGTACGGCGGCAAAAATCCTCCCTATATACGAGTTATATTTAAATGTTAGGGTAGGCAATGCCTTTGTGCATGTATAAAGTGCACGCCATTGAATGCATCATCTATGAAACTTTCAACTGTCTAACTATCACGGCTTTTTGTTATAGTGGCAACAGAAATCCATAGTTATGTACAGTGGGTTTCTTACCAGGGTATGCGTAAGGCGGCAAAATTGCAAATCCGCAACCTACCCTAAATTGACCAATTAAATGCTGCAGTGGCTGTCCCCACATGAGTGTGCTAGAAAGGCTGCTGCCAGAGAGGGGATAGTAAAGCGAGCCACATACTTACACACTTACTCGTAAATGACGACCACGACTGCTCTGACAGTAGCAAATCGACTGAGAAGAAGAACCCTAAATGGATTAATAACTCTGTACGAGTTATATATATAAATTTTAGGGTAGGCAATGCGTTTGTGCATGTATGAAGTGCACGTCACTGAATACATCATCTGTCAAAATTTAAATTTGGTTTCTTGTTAAAGCGGCAACGGAAATACATTTGTGTTAATTTCAACTGTATAACTATCACGGTTTATGAGCAACAATCTAGTGGCAAACGGACGGACAGACAGACGAAAGGACTGCAGAGGCTTAGTAATAGGGCCCCTTTTTACCCTTTGGGTACGGAACCCTAAAAATAAATACATCATCTGTGAAAATTTAAATTTGGTTTTTTGTTAAAGCGGCAACGGAAAAACATTTGTGTTAATTTCAACTGTCTATCACGTTTTATGAGCAACAGACTACTGGCAAACGGACGGACAGACAGACGAAAGGACTGCAGAGTCTTAGTAATAGGGCCCCTTTTTACCCTTTGGGTACGGAACCCTAAAAATATGTGGCTACATAAGGTAAGGCACGACTATTCAAAGTATGATTTATATTCATATTTTATGCTGTTTCCTTTTCCGCGGTGAGATTTATTACGTTGTCCAAAGTTATAAGAACATGTCTAATCTGTTTTTTCTACCCCGTGTATGCCTCATCTCTTTTCAGCAAGACGTTTTCCTTTGAGAGACGAGGTGTACCTACATTGTATTCCCATTTGCAAAAGTATAAGACCACCGGGTCTTTTAATATTCGTGTAAAAAAACTGTTATAGATGCAGCTGCTCAGTTAACAGTATACGGTGAATTTTTGCCTGTTATAAGATTAATTTTTTAATGGATAATAAATCCATTAAATATGATTTGACGAGTTCTGCTAAGGATCAAAAAGTATTGAGTTTTTTTCACGTGGAATTTTGGACGTTTCCAAAATAGTTCAGTTTCAAATGGATGAATTTTAATTTTTGACGCCCGGTTCGATTCTTGCTTTTGCAAAACTGTCTTGACCATATTCCTAACATGGTAAACAAATTTAACATTTTTGCACCTGACAAGTTCGATTTCTACAGAGTACAATTGGTACAAGTAGTAATTTTAACTGGTAAGCGATAATGCAGTCTGAGATGGTCGTTACCATCTCAGACTGCATTATCGCTTACCAGTTGAAACAGCACATTTGCTGTTCGGGGTATGGAACCCCAATCTGTTCGAACGCGCGTCGGAAGGCTTGTGTGCACGCTCTTTATAAATTGACTTGATTGAATTACTTCAATACGCCTGGCCTACGGTCAATATTATTATCGATATGCATACTATCGATAAGTTTGCGGGCAGCCTTAGGGTGGCATCAAGCCAAGGCCGAAGCCTCTAGACAAAGCGAATCTATCAATCGGGGAAAACGGAAACCGTTAAGGCACATAAAAAACGAGTTGCTCATTGTATCTCCACCTGAATGAGATCTTTCCCATTTCATCACGTCACGGCATGAGACACGTATCTTATAAATCTCGCGACGGATGCGCCCTGAATTTTTCATGTTAAACCTTAAGAGAGATTCCTGTCTTTGAGGACGTAACAACTTAGAAAGCGATAGGTGTGAGATTGGAATTGGTTAGGGCTGTGCTTGCAAACGTGTCGGCAAGATGGAATCGATTCTTTCGTACTAGAAAGAGTCGATTCGATCTGTAACTTTCCAGAAGCTTTTTTTATAGTACTTAAATTCACAGCGCTCGTCGCTGCGCCAGTGGTCAAACAAACATATAACGTTTTTTTTTTTTAATTCGCACTTAATTATCCTCTGGCATGGTGTCAGAGACCTTCTTTATGCGACTTTTGCTCTGAATAAGTGCCAGCTTACGATTGTCGTGCATTATGCTACTTTGCTTTTTTTTTTTTTTTACTGCCTTTTAACTTCTCCTTCTACTTTCTACTTATGCGTGAGTGGCGCTGTCTTCAGTAGCCCTGAGTGCTCAGTCAAATGTTATATTTCTACATATTCTCTCTTACATTTTTAAAGACGTATCTCTATTCTATCTGTAGTAGGTATTCGAAATTATTTTTGACCTACCCGGCGAAGTGGTATACACTGTATTCTTATAACTGGACGATCCTGAGTTCGTTGCCAGTTAGCGAAGTACGGTATCGTGTTTCATAGTACGGGGTTAATAAAACCGTCATGTATGATATTGTAGCGGGCTAACCGGTTAGAGGTATACCTCTAACAGGTTAGCCCGCTATAATCTAAGATTGCATTATTATTTACCATATGCACGGCTACTAAGGGCAGGTGACGATTATATACCCGGGAAAAGGATAACAATTTATCTCTCAGCTTTATCAATTCTCAGAGCATTGGCGCATAAGTGGAAATAATATCCAAATATTATATGTGCATTAATTAACAGGGGTAAACTTCTCCTATAGCATGTTTTCGTGCTTTAGTAGATGGGCACTTAATTATATCCCTTGTCAGGGGACAATAATCAGGGGACAATAATAATAAAAATCAGGGGGATATAATATTTGTCTCTTGCCTGTGCTAGCCCTGCAGAAGAGATTACAGTCAAGGGCAAACTAGAAGTGGGATAAAAAAAACATTCGAAACTTTATAACGTATCGAATTTAATAGTTTGTTTGATTCGATATTTAAACAAGATTTGCACACCCCTAGAATGTATCAATGGTGTGCGATAGATATACGGGATTTTATTAGGAAAGGAATTTATTGGAACACATATAAGAGTATCTTCTGGAGTACTCAGAATTGTTTGAAATTGGAGTTTTTATATGAAACATCCGCACGCCTTGGTAATAGGAAAAATCGACCCGCATGCCGTCACGGTAAATGGCATGCCGCTCTGTTACGCCGTACCGCTGTGTGTGTGTGTGTGTGTGTGTGTTTGTGTGTATGTGCGAGTGTGTACGTGTGTGTACTCTTCGTCCTTTAAACTTATTCGATGACAAAAATCTAATAATTGGTTTATAAGTTAGGCCATGAAGTAAGCACAAACAAATAATAACCATCTTTTATAATATTAGTTCGTAGGTTCCTAATATTGTCAGCTGTTTCGAAATCCAGAAATTAATGTTTTTATTTTTATCCCTTGTGAGGTAAACTTCAATTATTTTGAATATTAAAAAGGATCGCTATAAGTAATAAGGCCGCCTTTAAACCCTAACACTATGATCTTTATTTTTGTTTCTTTGTGTTTTATGTTATAAAGATATTCAATCTATCTACCTATTGTTTATCTTGCATAGAAATTTATTTTGTTTCCCTTCAAACTTGGCCTGCCTTTAAACTGTTACGAAAGCCGGACCTAATATCTATTTCAAGAGATCCCAGCTCGGCGTAAACTACCCTTGGAAACGCTTCCCTCATTAATAAATAACGGTTATGTGTTTCAGTCCGTTTTTATGACGTCACACTCTAGTGTTACATTTATGTTTGGGGATTTGGACGCAGCATTTCTAGGACTTGCTAGGTATTGGGGGTTTTCTGTTAAACAATTCTCAGTAGGTACTTGTTTCGAAATTAGAAAATAGGCGGTGTCAAAACCCGGTTAAACGCGTTACGCTTTCGGTCCCGTTTATCATTTCTATTTTTGATATAAATCGTTGGAGCCCACCATCCTGCAAAAACAGAATCATAATCGGTTCTTCCGTTCGGGATCTCCGATGCCACAGACTTCAAACTTATAACACAAAAAAAGTCGTTTATATTGAAAATTTCATCATTTATACTGTACATCGTCGGAAGAAGCGCATTAATTTAAAACTGAATTATTTAAAGAAGCTTTCCATGACCGTATTGCAAAGTTACAAAGAATATAATATAAAGTCCACTCTTTGTCGTTACATTTCAATTTGCTTGCTTTGAGCCGCTTGAATTAAAATAAAGGAAAATAAAAAGAAAATATCGGCCGGAGTTTGTGGTTAGAATGCAGAAGCACAATGATATATAAAGGATATTAAAAGAGGCTGTCCGGTTTTTTGTATTGGTAAATTAAAAAGAATACGATATAAAGTTTATATTTGACGTTGCATTTGAAATAAACAAAATATGTAAGGAATGCGAAGTGGTAATAGTCCAGTGGATAGGACTTCGACTTCACTTTTGGGGGGCCGAGTTCGAATCCCAGCACGCACCTCAGCTCGAACTTTTTTAAGTTTTGTGCGTTTTGAAGCAGTTAAAATGTCACTTGCTTCAACGGTGAAGGAAACCTGCATGCCTGAGAGTTCTCTATACTGTTTGGTATGTACACATTTAGTACCTACATATTTAGTACTGAATGTGTACTAAATTTACTTAAAAATAAACCCTTAACATTAAGCTTCATTTTAGTTAGAGTGCACTGTGGAAGATCTGTTTTGTTTGTACAAAAGTACTAAACGTACTAAACGTACTATTACTAAATTTACGAAAGAATAAGCAATGAAAATTAAGCTTGGACTCAGTTCGAACACACTGCGGATGATCTGTTTGGTGTGTACACATTTAGTACTAAATGTACTGAATGTGTACTGAATGTGCTAATACTAAATTCACTTAAGAATAAGCAATGAACATTTTGCTTCATTTTAGTTAAGAGTTCACTGGGAGATGTTTATGGTGTGGATTCTTCTGCTTTTCGCGGTGTATAGCAAAGTTAATTTTAAGTTTTTATTTGTATATCATGGAATTCCACAAAGTAATGTCTGATTCAATCCGATATTTAAGAACCCGGTACGTTTATTGCGTTTATACGTTTGAGTGCTTAGCACTAAAAGTGTTAAGGTATTTCCAAACATTAATGGGAACGACCCAAGTAGTTAACCGACTACCAGATGAATGTTTATGATTCAAATTCTTTATAGTTGACGGAAACGGGGCATGCGTCAATCAATCTACAAATGCGGGACTTGTCATAAATCTTTTACTCCGTAGGGCTCATACACTTGTGCGTTTTATTGCTGCGTTTTATTTCCTTAGTCTTACGTTTTGAACTCAAAATATCGATTCTAGCATTTCGTAACTTGAAAAATGCAAAATTATACTAAGGTTCCGTTTTATCACTTTTTGACAAGTGTCGGATAGCCGTAACTTAAGTAATGCCACTTTATTACTAAAAGTCTAGTGACAAAGTTTTAATTTGTGAATAATTTGACGACCGATTGGCGCAGTGGGTAGCGACCCTGCTTTCTGAGTCCAAGGCGGGTTCGATTCCCACAACTGGACAGTATCTGTGTGATGAACATGAATGTTTTTCAGTGTCTGTGTGTTTATCTATATATTATAACTATTTGTGTATATAATTCATAAGAATCATTCATCAGTTATTTTAGTACCCATAACACAAGCTACGTTTACTTGACTAGATGGCGATGTGTGTATTGTCGTAGTATATTTATTTATTTTTTTAATTTGGGACACTTATTAGAAGGTATGCATCCCTACCTGGTTGATATACCATGGACTTTTATGCATCTTCGTTCTGATTCGCATCGCAAGGATCTGGAATGCCTTTCCAGCGTCCATTTTCACCAGTAGGTACCTACAATATGAGTACCTTCAATTCGAGAGTGAATAGGCACCATATAGGGAAGCGCGCTGAACCTTCGGCTGCATCGTCACTTACCATCAGGTGCGGTTCAGTCAAGCGTTCGGCTATATGTATAAAAAAATATTGACTCAGACCCTTAGTATTGGTATGTTTAGGATAAGCGGTAAGGAATTTCTAAACATAAATGAGAATTACCCAAGTTACTAACAGAGTTTATATTTATGATCCAATTCTTTATAGTTAACGGATACTGGACGCACGTCAATCAACCTATCAATGATTTATCATAATTCTCTGACTCTGTAAGGGCTCTTACATTTGAGCGTTTTATTTGTTTCATTACTGCGTTAATAGCTTGTGAACTCGAAATATCGTTACATGCGAAGATTTTGTTACGAGCATATGTCGATACGTCATTAGAACGTACATGCAATTCGATATCGAGCTTACTGTGAGCGATATCGTCGAACCGTGCAATGTTGATAGACACATTTCCGATATTCCATACATTTTGTTGGCCGTGATATCTGCATTCGATACAATTCTGTATCGCATCGCGCTATGCGTAAACTCCCTTAGTGTAAGATTTTGGTGTTTTAATACTCAAAAAATGCAAAAATTATACAATGCTGTATGTAATAGTACGTAATAATAAAATATTGGGCATGTAATTTCTTAATATTCAAAATCAAAGTAATCAACCAAAGAGGCTAATAAAGTACCGGAGTTTATTAATACGGTTTAAATTATTTATGGTTAATGGAAACAGGATAATTGAAAATCAAGGATATATTATATTAAATCTTTGTATTTTTAGGGCACTTACAAGTGTAGTGTTTTCAGCGTTTTACCTTTTAGAAGTTTTATTTACAATTCGCAGCTTAAAATAATTTGGCGCCGCGTCACGTCCCATGTTCTAGCTATAAGCACGCTGTATTATCCTGTTGCAACCGTAATATTATTTTTTAACTCAAACTTCTTTATCGGCATTGGAAAAACGTCACATTTTTCCGTTACGCGCCATCTTTTTCTTGTCCCTACCAAGGTTGATTCGAGTTTAAACGGCTGAACACTAGAGCAGGAGGTGTAGGAATATATCATAATTAACACTGTAACTTCATCGATAGATTTTTCCGTTCATTCTCTGGACTTTCATGTGTCACTAGCGTCAGCAGTTGGAGATTTATGTATGGCTCAATGCCAAATAGAAAATGGGATGAAAATTTTGATTGTTGCACCACATATATATATGTAACTAAGTTGGATGGTATTTATAATTTTCTTCATCGTTCATTGTTTTCATACGCAAGTGGAGGTGCCTCTTGACTAGGTTAACAATAATGATAAAATACCGATGACGATTTTAATGTCCAAAAAAAAAATTTCACGTCGTGTACACTAGTACATGGCGAACATTTTTTTCTATTAGCAGTATTAATAGCGACCCAGACAAAAAAGTCGAAAGTGTTAATACAATAGAATTTGACAAAAAATCCCGTCTGCAAACCCTCAGTGCGGGAGAGGCGGTTAGCCCAGTACTGGACTGTTATTGGCTATAGATTGTCCGATAAAGTCTCTACAGTCGTTTTAAAAAACGCCGATGTATCGGACGACCTTAAGTTTTCATTGTTTACGTGTTCAAAATGTATGATTTCAAATTACTTAATGGTTTCCACGGAATGCTGTTGTAAGCACTTTTTAATTATTACACGCCATGCTGTATAATGAAATGGTATGAAACTAGTTATTCCCTGGCCCTTTACGCGACGCACCCTTCACTTCGCTACTTTGCTATTTAGGGTGATAAATAACGGTGTCCCGGAATACCTACGCAAAAAGTTGAGGTGGATAGAATATCGCTGCACTGGCCGGTTAAGAAGCTCCTCAATCGTTTTGACGATGCCACGACATAAAACTGCCGCCTTTCGCGGAAGTTTCAAGTTCTCTGCTACTAAGTGTTGGAATGACTTGCCACCACCCATACGTGATATACAAACTGTTCGGCTATTTAAAGAAAAATCAAAGCACATTTGCTACAGCAACAAAAAATTTATAGTTCTTAAATCGACATTAATGAGGCTTTTCTTTGAATCAGTTTTTTTTTCCGTATGTGTTTGTGTGTGAAAAACACTATAGTAGCAGGGCTGTAATTTGTTTCTGGCGTATGTACAGACGAAGTATGGACACTGCCTGTGGTAGGCTTCTTGGTTTAGATCTGTAAATTTTATATTCCGCACCATGTTTTATTTTTAATTTTATTTTTATTTTGTATAGACTGTGGCATGGATGATGTAGTCGCAAACACGTCTGTGAGCACACAGGGTCCCCCTGAAAACCAGCGCTGCAGCTCGCTGCGGCTTCGTGCTGAGGTGGAACCCTATTTGTCCACATGCTTTTATTAGGATATATTTTTGTATTATAATTGTAAGCGATTTTGTGGGCAAATAAATAAATTTCATTTCATTTCATTTCATTTCACCCCTAGCATAGTAGCAGACCATGGGGTCAAAAACATATGCATTCAGTATCGAGCTATCCAAACATTTTGTATTTATCGTTATAACTGCCTCGTTGTTCTGTAGTACTTCGAATGCAGATCTCGAGGATCGATCCTCGAGTCGGGCCAATTAGTAGTATTTTCTTTTCGTTTTCCTTTTAGTTTCCCTAATCCTAAGGTTGCCTGGCAGAGATCGCTACTTAGCGATAAAGCCGCCTTTTGTATCCTACTACATTCTTGAAGTGTTTATTTTTTGTTTTCCTGAATGATGTGGTGTACGAATAAAAAGTAAGTATAGTTAAATAAATAAATAAATAGGATTAGGTTTTTGTATCATGAAATTGTAATTACAAGCCCGGAGTTTGGAAATTGGCGATGATTCATCCCCATGTCTCGTAGAGCATGAGCTGTCAGTCTTGCGCCTGATCTCTATCCCTCTTCTCCACTTCTCTTTTGTGTCGGAGCTGCCGTCCCTAACCTCAGAGAGTGAGTGAAAAGAGTTTGCACTTGTACACGTAGTTGGATAATCTTTCTGGAGATTGACCAATGTGACTGAAATCAGTCAGGGAAACTTTTTTCTTACCTTAATTATCTGTATCTTAAAAGTATTAATGTATATTATTCATAAAAATATTCATCAGTCATCTTAGTACCCATAACACAAGCCACGCTTACTTTGGGGCTAGATGGCGATGTGTGTATTGTAGTATCTAGTATATTTATCTGGTTGACCCGATTTTGCACTTTGCTTTAAGTATTAATAAATGTAGAAACTTTATCTGCGAGTATGTCTATTCGTGTCAGTAAAATATATTCTTTTCAGCGCTTTTTAAGAATAGCGCTTTGTGAACGCAGCCTTTAGCATGTTCCCAATTCACAAATTGCGAATTCCCAAATTGCCCCTGCCGGAAATCGAACCCGGACCTCCTACTTAAATTCACAGCGCTCACCGTTGCGCCATGGAGGTCGTCAGCTTTTTGTAGGGAGCTTCTTTATTTGGCTATAGAACCATGTCTTCTCGCATACGTGTTGCTTGACGTTGGTTATAATATAAAGTAACCGTATAAGGAGTAATTTATAAATCTTTATTAATTCAGTCAAAATTATTAAGATTACTACCTTTTTATGACACTACTTCGTTTAATTTACGTTTTAGCGTCACGCTATGTGTAGTTGTGTACTGTTAAAGCAATAGTATTTTAAAATTATTGAAGTTAAAAGTTCTTTAGCGGAAAACTTATGGGTTCGCGTCACGGATGACCTCGACATGCTCGTGATGCGTGACAGCAACCTGGGTACATGTATACGTATATCTAAACTAATATCTTGCCGATTCTTTTCTGTAAAGTCTACCTTTCGAACCGGTGTGAGAGTCACTACATATAGACAGATTTGACTTCTCATAAGTGCTTCTAGAGTAAGCCTATTTGAGATAAATGTATTATGATTTTTGTTTTTTTTTAAACATTGTATACTCGACTGTATCATATGAGTGTTTGACTTATTTGGTTGAGTAAAATATTGATGTTTTAAATTACCATCTGTAGAGTAGGTATGTCGCAGAGATCTTCTCAGTAGACTCCCTTCCGTACCGATGGTAAAATCACTATAAACAGACAGTGTGGACGTTTGAAAAGGGTTTACGTTATTGTATAAAAAAATAATGTGATTTCACTGCTGGGCGCGGGCCCATAGGTGAGTGGGGTTTTAGAACATGGACCCACCACGCTGCACTCATGTGGGTTGGTGGGCTCTACAACTGTTATCACAAATTAGTGATAATAACCGGAAGCGATGGTTTAACGTGATCTCCGCGACGGTTGACACCTCCGATTTCCTAACTTCAAGTTGGTACTGAGAATTCTATAACAGAAAAACGCAAACCTAACAAGTTTTGGGACGACCCTGGATTCGACCCGAGACCCATAAATGTACCACCACTATATATATACCATATTCTACCATAACGGACGCAATATTAGAAAGGTGTAAAAATTAACGAACCACTAAAACAATTACCTACTAAGCCATTATAAACTGGAGTAAAGTTAACTGTAAAAGAACAAAGGTTGCCTTTTAACTGAATTAATGAACCAACTCGGAAAGTTAACCCAAACTTTCCCCGATTGATGTTATTGTTTGTACATCTAGACCGATCTAATTAATCTTATAACTAAGTCTATATTATCACAACAGTAAGAGTTAAAACTCTATTATATTTCCTGGTGAGAGACCTCGGCGTAGTTACCAACCGACAAAGTTTAAAATTTTTGTGACAGAGCTCGTCCGGGGAAGTGCTGCCGTGAAGTAATGTCGGTGACTCTGGTTCTTCTACGAATCTCCACATTTCTGATTTGATCTCGTAGAGATACTCCGAGCGTAGCTCTCTCCATCGCCCGCTGAGTGCCATCATGTCTGTGCCATTTGTTCAGCCTAGCCAATTCGAAGTGGTTATACCGCCATTTGTCGGTCGCCAAAGCCTCGTCGGTTAGACGGCAGGGTGCACCACGTGCACGTGAGGTTCGCAATTTGGGAGGCTGACTGGTACTAGCCCCCCCGCTTACACCCCCAGTTTTAACTTATGACAACCCTTTTTTTTTATACAGAGAAAATGCCTGACGCATACCACTCCGTTGGGGGAAACGGAGTAGTTATGTGGGACTTCCACCCACTAAAAACTCTGTGTGTCCCTCGATAGACCTATAAGTGAGAGCACGGGGTTCACTTGCGTATTCACCGCACTGACTTATGACAACCCTAATGAAGATAAAAGACCGACACGCGCATAGCACCTACGCTACTACGTACTAATAAAGTGTCTGGAGTCACAAGATTTTAACTTTGCATGTGATGGTATCTGATTTCTTTCAGTCAAAGATATGGCAGTGGTTTACTGAAAAACTATTAGGTTTTCAGTTTCACAGATAAATCTCACAGTCAGTACATAATGGACCTAAAGCCTCTGAAGTATTATTTCGGTTTGCATATACACGTTGTATAATAAATTAGAAGTAGGCAAATAAAAACGGAAGTACCTACTATAGAAGTGTTTTAAAAATACCCCTGAATTCCTCAACAGTCGTGTAACAGCCACCGCCTGTTACTAATCTTGTACGGGCTTTACAAAGAATTCATTGTTTGTGATAATAGAAGGTGAGCTCGTGGTAAAATTAAGGCAAGTGTTTTTATTTAATTTTTTTAATAAATAATTGATAAAAGATGGACCAAGCAGATATCCCACCTGGTGGTAAGTGGCCAACCATCGCCTATAACCTGAGCAACACTGCAGTGCACGCAAGGAACACATCATTCGAAGTGGTGATAGCCTAGTGGTCGGGACTTCAGCTTCACTTTCAGGGAGCCGAGTTCGAACCCCAGTATGAGCCTCAAACTGATAGTAAGCAGGGCGGCACTTGTTTAACGTGTTTTGCCTTGCCCTGCGAAGTATTTTTCTGCTATCAAGCAATGCTTCCCCACTAACCATCAGGTAGGCCATTAACATGGTACGTCTGTCACTGTTTAAAAAAAAAAAAAAAAGTGTTGCCCTGTTTCCGTCAATGTATGAAGCCTCGCGTGCCTGTAATCCCACCGGCAACAACGCCCTTAAGAACGGAAAAATGCTGCTAAGCGGCAAAAATAAGCATGCTGCTAGTACTTCCCTGGACGAGCTCTGTCACAAAAGCTTTACTAATGCTGATTCCCGACATGGTAATAAATACTATAAATAACTATCTGTTGCCCGCGACTTCGTCGTGCGTTTGATTTTGTTTTGTTTCAAAAATTTAAAGTATTCAGCTAAGCCTTAAATGAGGGGTTTGCTGCTGTCCGCTGAGGAGTTCTGTCCTCTATCTCCAACCACATTCTTGAGATCTACACAATGATTGGGCAAAATTAAACACATATTACAACCTCTATAGTACAAAAATAATTATTTAAATCGGTTATAATTTGTCGGAGTTATGGTGTAAAATCGTCGAACACTTTCATCCTCTCTCCCAAACGAACCGAGCTTCATGTCGGGATAAAAAGTATCCTATATTACTTCTAACACTTCCAAGAATATGTGTACAAAGTTTCATGAGGATCGGTTAAGTAGTTTATGCGTGAAAGCGTAACAAACAAACTTACATTGACATTTATAGTATTAATAGAGATAGAGATAGAGATAGAGATAGGGATAGGGATAGGGATAGGGATAGGGATAAGGATAGGGATAGGGATTATCATCATTATCAACTCATTAAGCAGCCCACTGCACGGCACGGATCTCCCCTCAGAATAAGGAGGGTTAAGGCCGTAGTCCACCACGCCTAAGGCCGAATTCGGATTAGTAAACTTCAAAATCTTTTGTGAACTTTTTGGAGAACTCTCAGGCATACAGATATTCTCACGATGTTTTACAGCACCGTTACAGCCAGTTATATTTTTAATTCCTGAAACTAATAGAGAAAAACGATCAATGATGTACCAACTAATAAATGCTCTTTTTTGCTAACTTTTCTTATAATTTAAAGAATATTTTTATGTAATAGGTTAACATAAGTAAAACAAGTGAATTAAAATAAAAAGAGTTTTGTCATTATTCTACGTTTGTTAGTTTTGCTTTTATTATTGCAGTGAAAACTTTTGTTGCAGCGTTTAGTAATTTTTGGTAGGAGAAAAACTTACAGGTTCACGTAACCGATGACCTTGACATGCTAGTGACTTATTGCGACGCTTAAAATCTATAGCATATACTTAAGCCGAATTGAAGAAATAATGTATCATAACATAGGAAAGTATCCAATCACAAAAACCCATTACCGGCCCACTACAGAGCACGGGTCTCCAACAATGAGAAGGGGTAAGACCGTAGTCCACCGCGGATTTCTGGACTTCACACTCCTTTGAGAACATTATGTAGAACTCTCAGGCATGCAGGTTTCCTCACGATGTTCTCCTTCCCGTTGAAGCAAGTGATATTTTGATTACTTAAAACACACAAAACTTAAAAAAGTTAGAGGTGCGTGCTGGGATTCGAACTCGCCCCCCCGAATGTGAAGTTGAGCTAATACCCAATGCGCTATCATCACTTACAGTACATACGTGCGTTATCACAGCTAAAGTATCCTATGCTCTCTGGAAATGTACGTGATCAAGAGTTGATCAAAATTTTAGCAGTATAACCGCTGCGTCGATCTTTGATCGAATATGGCACAAGGTGCAACGTTCCCGGAAATCTACCGGAAGTTAGATTAAAATACCGGTAAAAAAGCGGATGATGTCGCAGCCAACACGTATTTATTCATATTTACTGTAAAAAAATGTGTGCGTGTACTAGTGTACACACGTGAGAGGGTTCATTTCTTTAATCGACATTAAAATCTCCACTAAAAATCACCCGAATTTTATAATTATTGTTAACGAGGAAAGAGGCGCCTCCACTTATGACAACAATGAATGGTGAAGAAAATTGATAATATCGTCCAAATTCTGATTAGGAGGTATATATGGTGCAACAATACAAAATTTCATTCCATTTGCCATTTATCATTGAGCCATACATAAATCACCTACTGCTGAAGGTCTGGAGAAGGAGCAGAAAAATCCATCGATGAAATTACAATGTTAACACCATCATTAGAATTATGATATACTAGCTGTTTAGTTGTTGTTCTAAAAAAAAAAAAATTATTTAGATAAGCCTTAAATAAGGGGTTTACTGCTGTCCGCTTAGGAGTTCTGTCCTCTATCTCCATCCACATTAATGAGATCTACACGAAAATTGGGCAAAATAAAACACATATTACAACCTCTATAGTACAAAAATAATTATTTAAAACGGTTATAATTTGTCGCAGTATGGTGTAAAATCGTCAAAACACTTTCATCCCCTCTCCCAAAGGAACCGAGCTTATGGTCGGGATAAAAAGTATCCTATATTACTTCTAACACTACCAAGAATATGTGTACAAAGATTCATGAGGATCCGTTAAGTAGTTTTCGCGTGAAAGCGTAACAAACAAACTTATATTGACATTTATAATTATAATATTAGTAGGGATAGGGATTCCTACACCTACTGCTCTCGTGTTCAGCCGTTTCAATTTTGCGATGCATTTAAAGTGCGAATAAACTCGAATCAGCCGTGGTAGGGACAAGAAAATATGGCGCTTAACGGAAAAATGTGACGCGTAACCGAAAAATGTGACGGTAAATTTTTTTCCAACGCCGATAAAGACGTTTCACTTCAACATCCCATAACCTCCCTAACTATAAAAAGTCGCTTGAAATAAGCTTCCACTGTTCTAGCTTTTGCGGCCACACGCTAATGTTTGCCATCTACATACAAAGTGGCGAGTAAACGACAGGTATCTTATCGGAGCATCTGTCGCGGTTTCCTGCGCTTATCACGTAGCCTACGGGACCACCGCGGGATACTCTCCCTTCAATCCCACAGCCTAGCGCTTGATATCCCGTAAATGTGGTAATAAAAGTACACTCCGCCAGTACAATGATTCCATATTAGACAGACAGCAACCTGTGAAAATATATAGAACCTCAATAGTGGCATCTTAATCGCATCACAATTGTTTTGGGTGGCAAATGTTGTAACATCTCTATGTGCTGATGACATAACTAGATATATGTTATAAGTGATTTCAAATAATGTAATTGGCATCTATTATCACAATGCGATAGAAAATCGGGGCCCCGATCACCTACTTGATTATTGATCGATACAAATCTTATTCTTATGTGTGATCCGCCTGTACAATGATTCCAGATTTGACAGACTCACAACCGTGAAAATATATAGAACCGTAGTCAGTGGCGTGCATACAGAGATGCACGGGGTATGTATTGTTTATTCGTTTAACATCTAAGAAGTAATGGCATCAAAACATAGAGATGTTACAACATTTGTCACCCAAAACACTATGATGCGATTAAGACGCCACTATTACGATCAGTGGCGTGCATAGAAGTTATGCTCAGGGTATGCAGATGATATAAAATGAAAAAAATCTCCACTACGAGTTATAAAAAACCTAGGCATAGTATTGTAAGAGTTATAAATAGCCTACCCTTAAGTTTTTATAACTTGTGCTGGAGATTTTCTTCATTTTATATCATCTGCATACCGTGTGCATAACTTCTATGCACGTCACTGACCGTAATAGTGGCCTCTTAATCGCATCATTGGGTTTTTTTGGTGGCAAATGTTGTTACATCTCTATATAACTTCTTAGATGTTAAACGAATAAAAGATATTGGATAGAAGCAGGCGTTACTTTGCGGAAATCCATGATATATTATGTGAATTAGGCTAGTAATTAGGTGATTAAGTATTCTTGACAATTATTCATTGTAAAGTCAACATCGCTTGAGGATGCTCCGGTTTCGAAACGAAACGTGCGTACAGTGTACACTGCCGAAGATCTATTTGGTGTGGAGTATAAGGATTTTAGAAATTTTAAATTACACCATACAGATTCTCCTGCTTTTCGCAGAGTATAGAAAATTAAGCATAAGTGACGTCAAATAATGTATTTGGCATCTATGATCACAATGCTATAAAAAATCGGGGATCCGATCACCTATTTGATTATTGATCGATACTATTTTTTTCGTACGTGTGTTTTTATATTATATTTGTTTTTTGTTGCAGACTCGTGTTATATACGGATGGCAAGGAAAACATCTCTGTCTCTGCGTCACAAATAAAGTAAGTACTATGAATATTTAGAACATCATAACTATAGGAGTAAATCAGTGCAGAAGCCTGTCTAATGATTGTCTAATAAAACTACGATATCGCGTTATAGCTCGTTAATATATACATATATCTACAGAGGCGTGCACAGGGTTTCTGACTATGCATAAAGCAGGTACATGGCATAAAATGGAAAAAATTCCCTCCAATACAATAATTTATATAAAATTATTTGGGTATGCAGTGCTTTTGTGCATGTATGAAGTGCACGCCACTGCATATATATATAAATATATATATATATATATACATATATATACATATATGTACATATATATATTATTTTATTCAATGAAATTTACCGTGAACTCTATAAAATGCTAATTCCTACTATGAAATGCATTTTGTTACTACGAAGCTTGGAGCACCTTTATACGTAATCAAATCTGTAATGAGGAGATCCGTAGAAGAACCAGAGATCCCCACATAGTACACAGAGTAGCGAGGTAGAAGCGGAAATGTGCGAGGCCCATGGCTCGGAGAACCGATGGACGTTCGGGGCCCAAGGTGCTGCTATGGCGAACTTGCACCAGTAAACGCAGCGTTCTTTGCCCCTGACAAAGTGGGCGGATGACATCATGAGGAACTCCCTACAAAAGACCTATGTCCCAGACATAGGTCTTTCTTGAGATTTTGTATCGCATTGTGATCATAGATGCCAAATACATTATTTTAATTATGCTTAATTTGCTATACACCCCGAAAAGCAAGAGAATCTGTATGGTGTAACCGTGTAATTTATAATTTCTAAAATCCTTATACTCCACACCAAATGGATCTTCGGCAATGTACACTCTATGCACGTTTCGTTTCGAAACCGGAGCATCCTCAAGCGATGTTGACTTCCTGTCAGGGGCAAAGAACGCTGCTCTCCATTGGTGGATATGATGATGACGATGATAATGATTACGGCGGTTTGGTTTACGTCCCAATTTCTGATTAAGAGTGTCGCAACACACTCTTTTTTTTAAACTTTACTGTCAAATATGGAATACTGTAATGAACGGAGTATATGGAATATACTAGATTGAAGTCTGAGTAACCGGGGAAATAAACTTTTATCTATTCGTCGTCGATTTTAAACTGGTTAGGAGAACTTTATCGGGTAAATATGCTTATGTTTACTTTAAACAAGGTGGGTGTCGATAGAGATATGCTGTTTGACTTTGTAACGTTTTATTATAACATACGAGAATTCCGTTGTGTATTTCTTAAGCTGCACGCACACATCATTATTTTTTTTTAATTTTTATTTATTAGGTTTATTTACAAACACATACACTAATACAACCGTTTTTAAAATTTTAACTATTCTATTTAAGTGTAATGTTTTCTTAAAAGTGAACACAGCATATGAAAATATACAATAACACCATGACATGAAAAGAAAAGGTATCGTGAATGAGAATATAATAACAAAATATCTCACACACTAAAAAATAAATCAAGGTAACAGCAAATAAAGGTCAATTGGTCCATGATAAAAATATCTTATCTCTGAACTTATACAACGAGTCAGAGTAAATATCAACTTCAGTGCTAATGTGGTTTAGGGTCTTACATAATCTTGGAACAGGGGAATTGGCACCAAGAACAGTTCTACGCAACGGGGGACAGAGTGGAGTTATAGGTTTACGGGGATAATTAACAGGTACCCTAAATCTAAAACTGGATAGTAATTGAGGACATTAATGTCATCATATCAACCCATTAATGGCCCACAACAGGGCGCGGGTCTCCTACCACAATGTGAAGAGTTTTTTTAAGACTGGCCCAATGCGGGTTGGTGGACTGCATACGCCTTTGACAACATTATGGAGAACTCTCAGGCATGTAGGATTCCATACAATGTTTTCGCGTATAGCGCACGCCACGCGCCATAAAGCCGATCGCGAACGTAATTTTTTAATTTAGTTTGGAAATATCATTGTTCCGGTCTCTTCATCATCATCTGCTGGACATAGGTCTTTTGTAGGGAGTTCCACAAAACACGGTCCTGGGCCGCTTGCCTCCAGCGGCTACCACCGAATCGCCTGATTTTATCTGTCCACCGCGTTGGTGGCCGACCTACGCTGCTTTTACCGGTGCGGGCTCGCCATTCCAGCACCTTAAGACCCCTACATCCATCGGTTCTCCGAGCCATGGGCCTCGCACATTTCCGCTTCTACCTCGCTACTCTTTGTACTATGTGGGGATCTCTGGTTCTTCTACGGATCTCCTCATTACAGATTTGATTACGTATAAAGGTGCTCCAAGCTTCGTAGTAACAAAATGCATTTCATACTAGGAATTAGCATTTTATAGAGTTCACGGTAAATTTCATTGAATAAAATAATATATATATGTACATATATGTATATATATGTATATATATATATATATATATTTATATATATATGCAGTGGCGTGCACTTCATACATGCACAAAAGCACTGCATACCCAAATAATTTTATATAAATTATTGTGTCGCAACACACTCTTTTTTTTAAACTTTACTGTCAAATATGGAATACTGTAATGAATGGAGTATATGGAATATACTAGATTGAAGTCTGAGTAACCGGGGAAATAAACTTTTATCTATTCGTCGTCGATTTTAAACTGGTTAGGAGAACTTTATCGGGTAAATATGCTTATGTTTACTTTAAACAAGGTGGGTGTCGATAGAGATATGCTGTTTGACTTTGTAACGTTTTATTATAACATACGAGAATTCCGTTGTGTATTTCTTAAGCTGCACGCACACATCATTATTTTTTTTTAATTTTTATTTATTAGGTTTATTTACAAACACATACACTAATACAACCGTTTTTAAAATTTTAACTATTCTATTTAAGTGTAATGTTTTCTTAAAAGTGAACACAGCATATGAAAATATACAATAACACCATGACATGAAAAGAAAAGGTATCGTGAATGAGAATATAATAACAAAATATCTCACACACTAAAAAATAAATCAAGGTAACAGCAAATAAAGGTCAATTGGTCCATGATAAAAATATCTTATCTCTGAACTTATACAACGAGTCAGAGTAAATATCAACTTCAGTGCTAATGTGGTTTAGGGTCTTACATAATCTTGGAACAGGGGAATTGGCACCAAGAACAGTTCTACGCAACGGGGGACAGAGTGGAGTTATAGGTTTACGGGGATAATTAACAGGTACCCTAAATCTAAAACTGGATAGTAATTGAGGACATTAATGTCATCATATCAACCCATTAATGGCCCACAACAGGGCGCGGGTCTCCTACCACAATGTGAAGAGTTTTTTTAAGACTGGCCCAATGCGGGTTGGTGGACTGCATACGCCTTTGACAACATTATGGAGAACTCTCAGGCATGTAGGATTCCATACAATGTTTTCGCGTATAGCGCACGCCACGCGCCATAAAGCCGATCGCGAACGTAATTTTTTAATTTAGTTTGGAAATATCATTGTTCCGGTCTCTTCATCATCATCTGCTGGACATAGGTCTTTTGTAGGGAGTTCCACAATACACGGTCCTGGGCCGCTTGCCTCCAGCGGCTACCACCGAATCGCCTGATTTTATCTGTCCACCGCGTTGGTGGCCGACCTACGCTGCTTTTACCGGTGCGGGCTCGCCATTCCAGCACCTTAAGACCCCTACATCCATCGGTTCTTCGAGGTATGTGCCCTGCCCATTGCCACTTCAGCTTCGCGACTCGCTGAGCTATTTCGGTAACTCTAATGAATGTTTGATCACGTAGAGATACTCCTATCTCCATCGCCCGCTGAGTGACTCTGAGCCTTCTTATGAGGCCCATAGTTAGCGACCACGTCTTAGATCCGTAAGTCATCATTGGCAACACGCACTGTTCGAAGCCTTTAGTCTTGTCTGGTCTCTAAATATAACTTAAATAGAAATTTTACTCGTTGAGAAAGTGCAAAATAATCGAACGGAGGACGTCGTGATCCGTAGTCGAACATGTAGACCAATACGCCAACGAGCCAGTTTTTTTTATACCCTGTAGAAATACTATAATTTCCCGGAATCTCCAGGATACACGATATCTCTGTGCTAAATTCTGTCAAGATCACATATGAGATCGAGCCAAGCATTGCTAGCAAATAAACAAACAAACATACATTGTAGTACCCATAGTAATAATTTAAATATTTGTTTGTCCTTCCTTTAATGCACTACCTCAGTAACCAATCGACTTGATCTTTGGCATAGAGTGAGTGAAACGGAGAGTAGCGTTGGCAATATAATGCTACTCTCCGTAGATTGGTCTTGGAAAAATATATTCATCAGTCATCTTAGTACCCATAACAAAAGCTACGCTTACCTTGGGGCTATATGGCGATGTGTGTATTGTAGTAGTATATTTATTTATATAATTATCCTCCGTTCCGTACATGTGATAGTATTCTTGGCGAAATAGTATTTAAACACAAGCTAAAAAATTTATACCTTAGCTTACAAATTGAAGCAGCGAGATTTGTCTATGCAAAATGAGTACTGTTTGGAATAATTATGTATTTATTTTTTGTTTTTTCTACAATTTCATTTTATTTTCTTTAATTACTTTTATTTACCTACTTGTTTAATTTAAGTTTGTGTTTGTTTTAGTTTTATTGGCTCTCTTTTCAGTTTATTTGGATCTGCCATATTGTTAATATTAATTGATGATTATTTTAGTTATTAATCTTGTATTAACAATAGTGTATGGCAATAAAGGATTATTATTATTATTATTATTATTTACAAATGAAACAATCTTTTCGTCTCTTTTTAGTGTAATGTTTATTTAAATTTTAAAGAAAATAATAAAGAACACTTTTACATAGAACAAATATCTTTTTAATTTGTTTGTTTTTATTTCTTCATTAAAATTTTTTTTAAACATACTTTACTCAGTAAAGTATGTTTAAAAAAATATAAACACGCACGCACACACGCATACATAAACGCGCACACCCACAAACAAATCAAATGTACCTACCTAAGCTATTGAGGCGGGTGCCTCAAAAATTTACATAATTCTCTTTTTTTTTTCATTTATTTATTTCTTTTCTTTCCTTTATGTTATTTTAAAATTGAAATATAAAATAAAGGTAAAATTGTCAAACGTTTGTTAATAAGACCATAGATATAGGGAAGACACTGTCTCCTGTAACACAGTTTTAACTACCGCAGGAGACAGGGCTTCACACTCATGATATGTATACGTTTATTTTGATAAAATAAAGATATTATTATTATTATTACAGTCATATAAAGATGGTTTACATTATACCAACCATCTTTTCATTACAACATCAATGAAACAACATTACAACTGTAATGAAAAGATGGTTTACATTATAACACAAGTAAGAAAAATTGAGGTTACAACGAGAGGGAAGAACTTTTATACCTTCCAATATTTCATCACTGATGTCACTGTCTATCCTCCACATACTGTGACCGTTTGCGCACTTTGTAACACTATAGATAAAGTGGGTGCGATAAAAGAACTCCCATTGATGGATGGGTCGACTGACACTGATTTGGAAAATACCAAATAGGTAAGGTAGACCCTTAGACTGTTTCGATACGTTGATAATAAGTCCATCACATCTGACTTTAAGATGCTGAGAATTCCAAAATAGGGTTCAAACAACATTTGTAAGTATTTAATAGAAGCAGGCGTTAATCTTCTTCTTCTATATATATAAAAGACAAAGTGTGTGGGTATGTTCTTTATAGGCTTCGAAACGTCTAGCCCGATTTCATTGAAGCTTTCAGGGAATCTCCGGATTGACTTGGTGAGTAATCCTGTAAAATTTGGTGACGATCGGAGCACTCCTATTTTTGAACTGTCAAACTGTCAAATAGAGCTTTTATTTACTATGATGATATTCTATTGTTGGGTGTACATGGGTGTAGATAAAGATCTTCACCCGCTCGAGAAGAGAATAGAAGAGAATGAATACGGAGAGAAATAAATGATTTAATATATAATGAGACTTAAATTAAAAATTTAATAATGTAAGTTTATTTTTTAAATAAAATAAAGCAAAATCTAGCCCGGCTTAGCGGGCTGGGTAAGATAGTTATTCATAAAAACCAATGATAAGAAATTAAAACATTGATTTCTGTATTTAGAAATTTGGAAGCCTAGTTATCAACGTCATCATCAACTCATTACCTGCCCACAACAGGGCACGAGTCTGCTCCCAAAATGAGAATGGGTTAAGGCAGTAATCCACCACGCTGAACCAGTGTGGATTGGTGGACTTTGAGAACATTATAGAGAACTATCAGGTATGCAGGTTCCCTCACGATGTTTTTCTTCACCGTTGAAGCAAGTGATATTTTAATAGCTTAAAACGCACATAACTTAAAATAGTGCGTGCTGGGATTCGAACTCGCCCCTTCGAAAGTGAAGTCGAAGGGCTATCAAAGTCCGCCTACCTACATACTGCTTCATATTTAGCTAGCATATAAATAATCGCATTAAAAGTTATGAATAGTTTAGATATTGAGTTATATTCAGTTAGATCTTGACAATTGTTGCAATAATATTTGTTATTTTCTTATTCGAAATTCCTATAAAAATACGCGTAAATTATGTTAATAGTAACTAAAATGTCAGTTTGTGTAAATATAGTTCCCTACTAATATTATAAATGTAAATGTAAGTTTGTTTGTTACGCTTTCACGCGAAAACTAATGAACCGATCATCATGAAACTTTGTACACATATTCCTGAAGGTATTAGAAGTAATATAGGATACTTTTTATCCCGACATTGAGCTCGGTTCCTGTGGGAGAGAGGATGAAATTATAACCGATTTAAATTATTATTTTTGTACTATAGAGGTTATAATATGTGTTTAATTTTGCCCAAACTTTGTGTAGATCTGATGAATGTGGTTGGAGATAAGGGACAGTACTCCTCAGCGGACAGCAGCAAACCTCTCATTTAAGGCTTAGTGATACTGAAAATTTCAATTTTTTTTAGAACTACAACTAGATTGAATGCACAGACATCGAAAAAATAAAATAAACGCAGACGAAATCGCGGGCAACAGCTAGTTAGACGATATTTTGTATTATAAGAAGTGTGAAAATTATTTTAAGTTTCTGTTTTCCTGGTGCTAGGCTTTCAAGAATATGCTGTGACTGTATCCACAGTAATTTTTTCAATATGCAAAATTAAAACTTCGTTCTGACGAAAGGCTTTCCATGAAATAATAAAAATGCTTTTCGACTTAGTACTTTTGCATATTGTAATTAAATATCGGTGCATTTCGCTGAGCGAGGTTTATTTATTTATGAATATGCATCAGTTTTAAAATATTCCCCTTATGTAAGTGTGTGTAAAGCTAACTTAAAATATTGCAATCCAAACACATCGTAATTGCTATTGAAGTTATTCCCGTTTGGTGCCAAGAATGCTTGCTGCATTTTCGCTGGAAATCCAGGATCATCGTTTGCGCATATACTCGTAGCTTCTCGGTAATACCCCATTCGCTTTATGTAACCCTGGTATTTTTGTACCATTTGTTATACCATATCAAAGCGGAAGCGGTGATAGCGCAGTGGGTAGGAGCTCGACTTCATTTTCGGGATGCCGAGTTCGAGAAAGTTATGTGCGTTTTAAGTAATTAAATAACACTGGCTTCAACGGTGAAGGAAAACATCGCGAGGAAACCTGCATGCCCGAGAGTTCTACATAATGTTCTCAAAGGTATGTGGAGTCTGCCAATCCGCACTGAGCCAGCGTGGTGGTCTACGGCTTTAACCCCTTCTCATTTTCGGAGGAGAGTCTTGCCCTGCAGTGGGCCGGTAATGGGTTGATATGATGATTATAATAACAGATCATTTCTCGCTTGCAAATTGAGTTACAACCAATTTTGTACAGAGGGTCAGCAAAATTCACTGTCACTTTGTTTTTAATAGGGATTTTAGTGGGTGATTGTGGCAAACATCTTATTCAAAATCACGAAAATCTAATCGAAAATACTTTATTAAATTAAATAAATTAAATATACTACCACAGTACATCCATCACCATCTATCCCCAAAGTAAGCGTAGCTTGTGTTATGGGTACTAAAATGACTGATGAATATTTCATGAATAATATAAATAAATACTTAAAACATAGAGATGAACACCCAGACACTGAAAAACATTCATGTTCGTCACACAATCATTTTTGAGCAGGGTTTCTGTCCACTGCGCAAATCGGCCGTCAAATTATTTATAAAATGTTGGACGAGATTAAGTTAGTGACAAAAAAAAAGATTAATACTGACTCCGCCAATGACATAGACAAAAACAAAAAGTTTATTCAAATACTTCAAAGTTCAAAGCCCCATAGGTTGTTCTCTATGAAAATAGCTCACAAACTAGTCCTTCAAATTGAACGGTCGCCGCAAAGGCCTTTATACAAATTGGAGCGTGTTATTTATTACCCACGCGCTACCAACACAGGCCATTTGGTGCTAAAGTGCTGTGTTGTCACTAATTTTAATTGAACTATCCTGGAAATGAGATTAACTGCGGTACTGCGGGACATTTTATGCGTTCCATAAAACAATTCTGTCATCTCAAATGATAGTTCATAGCTGGACACCATGTCTCTTGAAGGCTTTCTTACATCGCACACCATTGTTTCTCAGTATTGACTCTCCTTATGTCGTTTGTCCACATAGTGAGGGGTCTACCAAATGCCAGTCCGTAGTCGGTGGCAAATATATCTTACGGGATATAAGTGTCACCAGATCTTAAATTATTTACATAGAACCATCCTAAGAATCACGTAATCCTCAACACCCTCCATCCTCCACGTATCCATCACCAAAATATCCTCGATTCATTACCGGATTTTGGAGTTAAACAACGATGTGCCTTCAATGTAAGATCACCCACGCGCTACCAACACAGGCCATTTGGTGCTATAGTGCTGTTTTGTCACTAATTTTAATTGAATTATCCTGGAAATGAGATTAACTGAGGGCACTGTGGAACATTTTATGCGTTCTATAAAACAATTCTGTCAAAACGAATGCTGGACAACACGTCTTGTGTCGGCATTTTCACATTACCCAGTTGGTTTTGTCTATGACCAGCGATTTGCTTGATGTCGCCTGTCAAATTATTGTAGTTTCCATCCATTTCTATATTCATTTTAATTTTGATGTTACCTGCAATACACTCTTACTATAAAAAAGCATTTTCATTTTACCACCTTTTGTGTTATTGTAATATGGACCTTTGTTCCTCTGAAAGTAGATAGAAACTTCGATGTTTCCTTCTAGATGGCGTTTCAGTCTTTATAATTCAGATAAGTAATCATTTGTTGATGATGATGATTCCGGCATCAACAGTAGGAGAATCGTGGCTTACTTAGCAAAGCATTCCGGAAAGATGCGTTTCGGCATTTTCCTCCCAGTGTAGGTAAAAACTCTTTAGTACACCCCCTGAAAAATATAATCTTAATATATATAAATCTCCTGTCACGATGTTTGTCCGCGATGGACTCCTAAACTACTTAACCGATTTTGAATTAAATGGGCACACCGTGAGCAGTCTGGTCCAACTTAAGAGATAGGATAGCTTAGATCTTTAAGTAAAGTCACAATTTTATTTTATTGCAAATTATTTGTCTATAATTAATTGACAGTCACATGTTATATGTATATACAACTATACTCATTTAAGGCTTAGCGATACTGAATACTTTAAAAACAAAATCAAACGCAGACGAAGTCGCGGGCAACAGCTAGTACCTATATAAGTATAAATAAATATATTATAATTGCCAGATAAAAGATACACTATATTCCGGACAACGTGTGGCCAAAATTTAGTGCAGATCAATGGCGTAGTTTAAGCTTAAAAGCAAAACAAACATCACATTCATAGAATTAGTTAGGATTCCCAACAGCACCTAAGGGAGTTTCACTTAAAAAAAATGAGAAGCCAACCCATAATTTACCTATTCCATTGACATTGTAAAACTGACAGCCGCAAGAAAGGATTCCGATGGTACCCCGCAATTACGCCCGCGATTCCAGTGGATGCTAATTAAAATCCTCCGGCTATCGGATCTTTGAGTACGGCAATTTAACAGCTTTCATTTTATTATATAATTCACTATGAAATTAACATTTACAAGACGCAAGAACTAAGAAAGTCATTTCGAAATATATTCGCGTATTAACATGCTAACGTTGAAAAGCATAGTATAACGTAAACTAATTTTATTTCGATAGCCCTGTTTTCCGAGACGCAGTTTCAACTAGTTCGTAGAACAGGTACACTTTTTATCTGAGCAAAATAAAACAAAATTTTTAGTTTTATGTTTAAGTACTTTTGATTCTGTTTTGTTTTCATTTTTCATTTTCATTTTCATTCATCATTGACGGCCTGTAGTAGACCACTGCTCAAATAAAAGCCTATCTCTATGCTGGGCAGATTTGACGTCATGTCAACTACTCAAGCACGAAGCGACTAAGGGAGTATATCGAAGAACGGGCAGCAGCGTCCTCTATGCTACTACCACCATCTACTGCGATCACCAACCCGTCTGCCCAGGGTGGCACCGGAGCATCCTCCGACACTGGAGCATCCTCGGACACCGGAGCATCCTCCGACACCGGAGCATCCTCGAAGATGTCTGACTTTTCAATGAACTTTACAATGAGATGTGGATTCATTTTTGATTTTTCTTCTTGCGCTGCCTCTCCTAATAGCGAGGTCAGTTTCGTAAATTCCTGTCTTCTAATTCACTCTGATTTTACGTGACTTTTTTCGGCGACCAACGCCACTTCTTCTGGCAACTTTTCTCATCATATTAAATTGTAGGAGCTCATATCTATCGTGCTTTAACATGTGTCCCAGATTTGCAACTTTTGTGACCTTAGTTGTTTCATATTCCAAATTCGAAATTCGATTACTTCTGCTTGAAGTTCTAGAATGCCTAGTTTGTAAGTAGGTACTTTTGAAACGCCAAGTCAATCTATTTGTAGTGAGTCTACCACCGGTTCGGAAGGCAGATTCTACCGAGAAGATCCGGCAAGAAACTCAGCAGATTGCTCTTTTGTCTATCTTCTTAATGGTGTGCAAAAGTTCACAGTTTTGGTTGACGCGTCGCACATCTTCCGCATTGGAGCGAAGAATCATAAAAACCAGTTTTTGACGACCTCCCTGATTCAACGGTGAGCCCTGTGGTTTTTAGTGTGAGGTACTGGGTTCGATCGCGGGCAGGGGTAATTTCGGGAATTTACAATTTCTGAATTTACTCTTGTCTGGTCTAGTGTGAGGCTTCAACAAGTGCTCGTTACCACCCGACCGACAAAGGCGTTCCGTTACGATGAGTAGGGGTTTACCATAACGTCCATACCCCTAACAGGTTAGCCCGTTACAACGTATGACAACATCATAACCGCCAGGTGAGATTGCAATCAAGGGCTAACTTGTAGTAGAATTTAAAAAAAACTGTTGGGAATTTAGAAAAAATACACCAGTTCAGAATAAGAAAGTACAACGCTTATTACTGAGAAATACGGCTGAAAAGCTTTCCTGTTAAAAGTGCGACAAACAACCTTGTTCCGTAACCTTGACCTTCAAGCTCGTACAAAATCCAATATTTGATACAAACAGAAAATTATACCCCCCCGACTTCAAGTTAGTAGGAAAGTTAAACAAAATACACACGATTTAATTAGAACCGGCCTTCATTTGACTTTCCACATGCTATGTTGTAGGAACAACACCTACCTTTTAAATGATTGCGCATGTCTATTTATGAAAGACCTTTATTTCAAGAAGCCATTTGGAACTATCTAGGTATACAGGGTCAGATAAAAGGTACCAAAAAGCTCTCAACCTTGTAGTTCCTATCATTTAAACTAACATATTTGGTTCTACGATGTTTCAGATTCAGTATTAATTTATTTCATACAAAAATATCTTAAATTATGTTATGTCTGTAAAGTGACATTACACTGTGGAACCAAATACATGTGATTCGACAACGTCGCGTAGCCTGGTTAGTGACCCCACGATGGTATTAGAACTTAAGATTAGCATCTATTTATGAAAGATCTTTATTTAAAGAAGCCATTTTAATCTATCTATACAGGGTTAAATAAAAATACCTGTTTAGTTGTATAGTTTACATTAAAACGAATAACTTTTGTTGTATGACTTTTCTTTTAGTCGATCGTGTGTGAAATATTAAATATTTTACATAGATATTCTACTTTTTACTACTCTGCGATGTAATATCGGCAACAGCGCGCTAACCACGAATCTGTCGTGGGGTCACTGACCCGACTACGCAACGCTGTCGTATACATGTATTTGGTTCCACAGTGTAATGTCACTTTACAGAAATAACATAATCTTAGGTTTTTTTTAGTATGAAATAAATGAATACTGAATTTGAAATGACTTATAACAAAAGTTGTTAGTTTAATTGATAGCAACTACAATGCCGAGAGCTTTTTTATACTATTTATCTAACCCTGTATATCTATATGTATAACGTGTAAATAAAAACCGAAATATTTCTTCACATGCTTTAGAGCAAAATTATTTACTGTCTCTGAGACTTATCTGTGAAAGCGAAAAGCTAATAGTTTTGAGCAAACCACTGCCCTAGTTTTTACTGAAAGAAATCAGATACAGCTCTAACATGATATCCAAAATCAAAATCAAGTGACTGTCACTTATTTTCGACGACCTCTGGCGCAACAGTGGTTTGGGAATTTACAAATTCAAAATTTTCTCTGGTCTGGTCTGGTGGGAGGCTCGTGGCCGTGTCACCGAAGTGCCGCTTAGCGATTTGGTGTTCCGGTGCGATGTCGCATAGAAATCGAGGGGTATTACAGGTTAGCCCGCTACCATCTTAGACTGCATCATCACTTACCACCAGGTTAGATTGCAGCAAAGTTTAATAAAAACAAAATTTATTTCATCAAGAAATTTATCGGTACATTCATAAGCGATCTCTAGGTGCACCCCAATTGTCGTAGTTACTTCATTGACTTCATAAAGTTGAATTAATAGTCAATATGGTCTGCGTATGCCTTAAAGCTGTGCGTATACCTATAACCTTTGCCTGTAGTGGCCACTCCCACACCAGCGTGTTTTGATTACGGTCATTAGAACTCAGTCGGCCGCCGGAGGGTACTTTCCTCACTTCGGATTCGGCGCATTATCGCTTCCAATTTTTTGGTGAAACGACGGATATTTTGTTGAATTGCTCAGTTTTTCTGCCACTCGTTGGGAGAGAACTATAATTTTGCCCCCGTTTTGTACAATTTATCGACTGATTTTTATACGGAGATGCTTAATAACAGTTTTATGAACCGGCAAGACTTTAATAAAGTCACTTGGATATCACGTGTTTCATTTTAGAAACGATCAAGTATTATAATTTAGTACACTTTTCAACTTAGAAGCTTAATTTGCTATGATCCGCGAACAGCAGGTGTAGTTCATTATTTCTTCAATCTTTACGGTCCACAACAAACAGATCCTCGGCAATGTACGCTCTACCCACGTTCCGACACCAGAGCATCCTCAGCTCGGCTATGATGGGCAGGAGAAAATTATATCTCCAGGGAAAGGATAAAAATGTATCTTCTTTCACAGCTTTATCAACTCTCAGAGCACTGGGGCACAAGTGGAAATAATATCGAAATAACATATATGTTATAATAAATGGGGTAAACTTCTCCTATTCCATGTTCACGCGCTTCAGCAGGTGGATACGTTCATTATATCCCTTGGATATAATCGGGGGATATAATTTTTGTCCCCTGTCCTTGCTAACCCTGCAGATGTTGATCTTACAATGACTAATTACTGAGTCTTACATATCGTATCTAAAAGTGAGAAACTAATGGATCCGCTGGAAAACCAATGTCACTGACAACGCCCAAACTATCAGCAAGTTAACTGAATAAATATGTTGGTACGACCATACAGACATCGCCATCTAGCCCCAAAGTAAGCGTAGCTTGTGTTATGGATACTAAGATGACTAATGAATATGTTTATGAATAACTAGCTGTTGCCCGCGACTTCGTCTGCGTTTGTTTTTGATTTTCGAAAGACATGTGGCATTCGATTTAGGTGTAATTCTACAAACTTTATGCATTTAGGATAGCTAAGCCTTAAATTACGGGTTGGCTGCCGTCCGCTGAGGAGTTGTGTCCTCTATCTCCAATCACATTCATCAGACATATAAGAGACATTATAACCTCTGAAGTACAAAAGTAATAATTTAAATCGGTTATCATTTGACGGCGTTATGGTGTAAAATCGCCAAACACCTTCTCCCAAAAGAACTGAGCTTAATTTCGGGATAAAAAGCATCCTATAATAATTCTAATACCTTCAGAAATATGTGTACAAAGTTTCATGATGATCGGTTTAGTAGTTATTGCGTGAAAGCATAACAAACAAACTTACATTCACATTCATAATATTAGTAGGGATATACATTAATACTTACAGATAAACACCTAGACACTGAAAAACACTCATGCTCGTCACATAAACATTGTGGGTCGCCGTCCAGCACGATGGACCGACCACATGGAGTGGTTGGATGAGGAAGGCTGGTGTGTTGGCGCTTCTTGGGAAAGGCCTATGTTTGGTGGACGTCCTTAGGCTGATAATAATAATAATGACGACGTATCGTATCAGAACTAACATATCGTATAGCATATAATTAGCTAAATGTTCGTTGTTTGAGTAGGTATATCATAGAATTCCGCGAAGTAACGCATGCTTCTATCCACTAAGTTATATTTGTATTCCGCAGTTAATTTTTACGGTATTACTTTCATTTATTTTATGTTTAGCGATCATTGTTAGCGTCAATAGAATTGGGTAAGCAATAACAGTAGGTAAAGGCTATCTTCTTTACATTTAAAGTACCTTTATATCGATATTGTACGAATGCTAAGATGTTCTTATTATTTTTATCGGCATTGCTTGCGACGGCTTTTAATCCTAACCGAACTTGTCTATGATTCTTGCCACGAGGTGCGGTATTTAATTTTTGTATTATCATATTTATTTATTTTCAGGTTATTAACGAGAAAACCGAAATTTATTTTGTTCCCTATAATTACGAGTTGCTTAAACATTGCGCACCAAATCGGTGTCGTAACATTAGATGGCGCCTAACGTAGGTAGTCATCATCTAAGAGTTGGTTAAATTCAGTTGAGTTGGCAACACTTCATGCAAGGAGCGCGTCCTGCAATGCCGCCATGTGTATATCAATCGTAATAATAAAAATCAAAATTCAAAATACATTTATTTCAAGTAGGCCTAACATAAGCACTTTTGGAACGTCAAGTATTTTTGTTTGTAGTGAATCTACAACCGGTTCGGAAGGCAGATTCTACCGAGAAGAAGCCGGCAACAAACTCAGCAGATTCTCTTTTCCAACATCATTTTACAATTCAGCAATAATTGTTCTATCTTGTATGGGATAAAAGCGGAGCGGCTTGCTTCCAGACAGAGGCGTGCATAGAGGGTATGCACAGGGTATGCAGATGATATAAATTGAAGAAAACCTCCAGTACGAGTAAGGGTAGGCTTTTTAAAATAAATGAAAATGAAAATGAAAATGAAAATGAAAATTTATTTGTTCACATAAAACAATAGCAGATAAGGCGGAGAACTTCTGTTAAGTTTAAAACCTGTGCCAGAAGATCTCGCTCTTCCATTACAAAACACATTTTTATCTCAATTTATTTATATAATACTTTTTTATTTTTTACTTTTTCTGACATGCGGGTAAAACATGCAGTGTACGTGCGTGTGTGTGTGTGTGTGTGTGTGTGTGTGTGTGTGTGTGAGTGTGTGTGTGTGTGTGTGTGCGCGAGTTGTCGCGCGTGTGTGTGTATGTGTGAGAACGTGCTTGCGTGCGCGCGTGCGTGTATATGCGTGAGGCTGATTATTACTTAAGTAATAAACCTTATTGTTTAATAAATTTAATGACTTACTTTATCAGTTGCAAAAGGAGTTCAGTTTCTTCATATGTTAGTGATTGTAACCATTGAGTAATTTTTGTTTTACAATCGTAAGAATTTAATTGGTATATATTAAGTGCTTTATTAATTCTGTTATATATAAGACTGAATTGTTTTTTAAATTGTTTATTAGCAAAGGCCGTTTTAGTGATTACTGAATCCCTTCAGTAATCACTAAAACGGCCTTTGCTAAAAGAAATGAAAAAATAATACTTTTGAAAAAGAACTAATAATACTGTTGTCCCCAACAGTATTATTAGTTCTTTTATTAAGAATACTTCGATCAATACGCAGAGTTTTATGTACTTTAAGAGTTGCATTTAAAACGTATAATTGTCTTACTGTAAGACAGTTACTGATTTGATATAACCACTCTGTTGGGAATCGACATGATTTGAAGTTCATAACTTTCAATAAATACCGCTGAGCCCTTTCCACTTCAATGAATCTAGTTTTAGCGGCACCTCCCCATAAAGGAATACAGTAGGTCATGATTGATTGGGCCAAGGCCAGATATATTTTTTTGAGCAACTCAGATGTAGCAACATATCGCAACATCCTAAAAATATAAGTTAACTTCCTTACTCTGCTAGCAACTAATTCTACTTGGGGATACCAGGATAGGTTTTGGTCAAGAACAACACCTAGATATTTAGTAGACGAAACTTTATCAAGGGTTGGACAAGAGCAATTTTGACTTTGTTGATCACCGCATTTGTGAATTTTAAGCGTAAAATTGAATCGTGGTTGAGCGTTATTCTTAATAGTGAAACATATAAAATTAGATTTACTCGTGTTTAAAGTAAGCAGATTTGAATTTAGCCATGCAGAAACCTTAGCGAGACCTTCTTCACTTGAGCTTTGGACCTCTTTCCAGGAGGTTCCATAGAACACGATAGCGGTATCATCAGCGTAAGAGAAAACTTTACCATTTTTCAATTTTTTATCACACAATCCATTTATGTAAAGAAGAAACAAGGTCGGTCCCAATACACTTCCTTGTGGAACGCCATAGATTATATGACATTGTGAGTTGGCGATAACAAAAAAAAAACACTCGGCTAAGTTTGTTGTGGGCTTCTTCTTAGACCAGGACGCGTTTGGAACCCTCGTAGTTTTAGTTTTAAGTTTACAAATGTGGTTATCGCCATTATCGCACTACCGTGTAATTATTATGTACGCATCAAAAGTGCCACCTATGGGCCGGGCCTACTTGAATAAATATATTTTTGACTTTGACTTTGAATAACTCTTACAATGTCTATATTTAAGTTATTTATTTATTTTTATTTATTTATTTAAGGGACAATCAACAGGTTACAACAACAACTCTTAAAAACTAAACAAAAAATGAAAAAACATATAAATGTAATATTGTAGACCCACTTAAAGACTGCCACAACTTGCAAATAAAAAATATATTAGCAGTTAGAAGGAGAAAAAACGATTAAGAGAGACATGAGAGTACTTATAAGCTGTAAGATCCATCCATCCATCCATTTATAACTCGGATAGGAGATTTGTTCATTTTATATCATCTGCATACCCTCTATGCACGCCACTGCTTCCAGGCTACCTTGTCATCAAAATGTTAACCCTCATGTCTCCGGACGAGCTCTGTCACAAGTAGCTGTACTAGATGAAGAGCACTGAGAGCATTTGAATAAATTAAACAAAAAATTATACCTACATCGGAAGATCGCTTCAAGTTGTTTGCGAAAGTTATGCGGAAACTCATTACGTTTCCGCGATGGGGAGAAGAAGGCAGACTGGGGTCCCTAGCGAAAACAATCGCCTTTAAAATGTATAAGAGATTTCTGTAACAAGACCGCCTATTGAATTTCTCGGTTTGATATAAAGGAATATTTGTAGCGGTGCGTGAATTATTCGTCTTTATGTTTAGATTCGTTTATTTTTTTTATTCCACTACAAGTTAGGCTTTAGATCTGAGGTTTCCGAACTTTTTTTCGTGGACCACCCGGTTCCGAATTTCTAACATATTTCCAAAACAAAAAACCCATATCATGAAAATGAAGCTTATTTGCTATACTCCGCGAAAAGCAGGAGAATCTGTATGTAATTTAAAATTTCTTCAATCCTTATACTCCACACCAAAAAGATCGTCGGCAATGAATGAATGAATGAATGAATACACTTTTATTGTACACCACAGAGAAAATTTACAGAGATACAAATACAACAGCACAATAAGGTAGAACGTACAATTTGGCGGCCTTATCGCTAAATAGCGATCTCTTCCAGGCAACCAAAGGCATACAAGAAAATGTTATAAGAAATAAGTAGGTGGTACAACAAACAAAATTAAATATTAGGACTTAAAACTAAATTAACATAAAAAAATAAATAATAAAAAAAAAAAAAACATAAAACACAGTATATACTAAACATAACAATGTACCCTCTACGCACGTTTCGCTCCGTAACCGGAGCATCCTCAGGATATGTTGACTTTAAAATGAATAATTGTTACGTGAAAAATCAGCCAAATGTGTCGCGTTTTATACCTTTCTAGTCCCTACCCCCCAACCCTACATATTTTTTTACTAAATATTTCTTTTTTTTGTAATTTTATAGCGCCAAAAGAAATACATCATCTGTAAAAGATTCAATCGCGGTTCATCAAACAATCGTGGTTCATGAGACAGACCGACAAACCGGCAGACAGACGGACGTCAGACAGGCAGACAGACAGACATAAAGCGAAGAGTCAGGAATAGGGACCCATTTTACCCCTTGGGTACGGAACCCTAACAAAGAGCCAGACAAGGACATCATATTAAACTCCTACCCCTAAACACTCTAACCTTTAAAGTAAAGACCGTTATAACTTTTACCATTCTCTGATGTATAAGTAAATACGACATTTAGTATTCAAACATTAGGGTCGGAGTGACACAAATTACGGGTTACGGAATAGTTCCGACCGTTTAAGTTTTATCAATACTTGAGTATCGTGGGATATGCCAGTTGGGCCTTTCGGAAGGGAGAAGTTCGACGATTCATTATTGGTTCACCATTAAAGCCTCGTCAGCGGTGAACTGAAATACTAAAGGTCGTTAGTTCAAATGTCACACATTGTAGCTATGCTTTAACAAATAACTTGACGGCCGATAGGCGCAGTTTGCAGCGACCCTGCTTTCTGAGTCCAAGGCCGTGGGTTTGATTAACACTACTGGAAACGTCTTGTGTGATGAGCATGAATGTTTTTAGTGTCTGGGTGTTTATATGTATATTCTAAGTATTAATGTATATTATTCATAAAAGTATCTATCAGTTATCTTAGTACCCACACAAGCTACGCTTACTTTGGAACTAGATGGCGATGTGTATATTTTCTTAGTATGTTTATTTATAACTAGATCATTTTGTCACAATATGTTTTTATACTATGTGTGTTGGCCCATTGTTACAGCCGATTGGCGCTGTGGGCAGCGACCCTGTATTCTGAGTCGATAGCTGTGGGTCAGAATGTGTCATCTCTTGTTTCAAACGTGTCTCATTGTAATATGGACCTTTGAAAAAGTCGATCGAAACTGCAACGTTTCCTACTAGATGACGCTACAGTCGCTATAAGACTGATGTGAAAGGCATATAATAATTTCGGCATCGATGGTAGGAGAGCCTTAGCTTAATTGGTGAAAGCGCTCAGGCCGCGATTGCCCGAGAGTCGCAGGTTCAAATCCTGTCGGTTCCGAAAATTTTTATATGCTTTTTAAATTTATAAAATTGATAATTCCTCCAAGTGTAGGTAAAAACACTAATAAAAATTCTAAAAATGTTTTTCAGTGTCTGGATGTTTACACGAGTATGTATATTATATTCATAAAAATATTCATCAGCTATCACACATAACACTAGCTTCGCTACGCTTGGAGCTAGATGGCAATGTATGTGTTCATCATCGTCATCATCGTCACTTCAACTGATTGAAGTCCACTATTGGATGTAGGGAGTTCCAAAATCCACGGTCAAAATGTATGTATTATTGAAGTATATTTATTTATTTATTATCACCACGGTAGCAGTTGCATGCATAGAGTGTATGCAGATGATATAAAATAAAGAAAATATCCAGTACGAGTTAAAAAAAACTTAAGGAAAGACATTGTAAGAGTTATAATAAGCCCCAAGAATTTAGAACTCATACTGGATATTTTCTTCATTTTATATCATCTGCATACCCTGTGCATACCCTCTATGCACGCCACTGCACGGTAATAGTAGCACAGAGGACGCTGCTACCCGTTTTCCGTTATATTCCCTTATTCGCCTCGTACGACACCCGCGGAAGTAGGGCGGGATGGTGACAACTGTATTCTGATCTGCCGTCGACATATTGTCCTTCATCGTCGTTGGTCCCGTAGCCTTTTGACGACCTCCCTAGCGCAACGGTGAGCGCTGTGAACATAAGTAAGAGGTCCCGGATTCGGGAATATGGGGCTTTGAAGGCTTTGGCCGTGGCTAGTTAGCACACTACTGGCAAACACGTGCTGCTAAGCGATTTAGTGTTCCGGTACAATGACGCCTAAAATTAGGGATATGACGATTAGTGGCGTGCATAGAGGGTATGCACAGGGTATGCAGATGATATAAAATGAAGAAAATCCCCAGTACGAGTTATACAAAACTTAAGGACAGGCATTGTAAGAGTTATAAAAAGCCTACCTTAAAGTATTTATAACTCGTACTGGAGATTTCCTTCATTTTGTATCTTCTGCATACCCTGTGCACACCCTCTATACACGCCACTGTTGACGACCATACCACCTGGTGAGATTGGAGTAATGGGCTAACTTGTAGTAGAATAAAAGTCTTTAGTTCAGCAGTGGACTTCTATAGACAGTTGAAGACGATGATCGGGACAAAGGCAAACGGAATTCTTGGAAGAATGGAAAATTTATCGGTGGTATTAAGAAACATGGATGAACAAAAAATGGCGAATAGCACCATAATAAAACCGTCGCCAGACCCTTGACAAGGCGCAAGGGCCATTTCATTCTCAACGACTCATTCTAAGGGCTCTTTAGATTCTTAAGAGCCATATTTAAATCCTAGCGAAAATTTATAGGTACCTTTTTGAATTCATTATTAAGGGGTGATAAATGTTTGATCATATAAATGTTAGAAAGCCTACCTATCCATCTTTTGTATACACATAAGTATATTCGGACCTCTTGAGAGTTAAAAGAATAAATCTGTTATTCTTTTAACTCCCTCCGGCAGAACTGTCGTAAACAAATATTCGAAATATTATGTCATTTAATTGTTGTATCCACCCTATTTATATATATTCGTACAACGTGTAAATAAAAACTGAAATAATACTTTAGGTGATTCTGAGGTACAATATTTACTGCCTCTGAGACTTATCTGCGAAACCGAAAACAACTGCCATAGTTTTTACTGAAAGAAAACAGACACATGCAATATTAAAATAATGTGACTTCTGTCACTTTATTAGGTACGCGTAGATACTATATGCGTGTCGGTCTTTTATCTTCAGTAGTTGTCATAGGTTAATACTTAGAATGAAAAAAAAAAAAATTAATAATGCTTTATTGTCATAAAGAAAAACAAAACAGAATCAAAAGTACTTAAACATAACAGATAAAATATATACAAATTATGTTTTATTTTGCACAGATAAAAAGTGTACCTGTTCCGAGACACAGTCTCAACTAGTTCGAACTAGTTGAGACTGTGTCTCGGAAAACAGAAATGTTGAATTCGTTTGTATGAAAAAATAAATATTCTTCTTTTGATTTAATATGTTTCCCTATGCAATACATTTACAACACACACACACACAATACAATGTTATTTCGTAATTCTGTTTCACTTTGTATAGGTAATGTAGTATAAGGTAGTATAGTATATACCGTTATAACAAGTGTTGCAGTGTTTGTACAAAAACGCCACTATGTGTCGTATACAGGGTCAGACTAGGAAACCAATCCAGCGAGGAGTTCGACAGGGGTGTTATCTCCCCGAAGCTGCTTACCGCTGCGTTGAAGGACGTCTTTAAGCTCCTGGATTCGAACGGACTTGGCATCAACATCAACGGCTAGTACATACACTCAGCTTCAGTTTTCCGACGATGGAGTCATAATGAGACCTTCAGACTTGAGTAGCAAAAATGTCTAAAAACACGCCCAGATATGAGCCCCCCCGCCCCCTTAGTAAATTCAGACAAATGTTTTAAAATCAACCCTTTTTTATAGGTAAAAGTACACCAAACAAAAACCAAACCAAGCTCCAACAGAACCTCGAACGCAAAACTCACAGTTTTATTTGGTGAGAATAAAAATACCGCGTAATTTCACCCATACGGCTACCCGTATGGGTGAAATTACGCGGTATTTTTATTCATCTACATGCACGTCAGTAATATTACATTTTACACAAAAGGGTGAAACTGTGTCTTAATAAAACCGTCGCCGGTTATTAATGTCGTCACGCCTTGGATCCTTGACAAAGCGGAGGGCTGAGCGACCTTCGACCCGAGTGCTGTTTAGATTTACAAATTACACGTAGTTTTACAGCCTTTTTAAATTCTTGTCCTAGCCCCATTTCGTAAACTCTTGCAAATATGATACATACTCGTATAAATCTGCAGCCAAAAACACAATCATCATCATCATCATCACATAAAACCATTACCGGCCCACTACAAAGCACGGATCTCCTTCCCATAATGGGAAGGGGTTAAGGCCGTAGTCCGTCACGCTGGCCCAATGCACTTTGGTGGACTCCACACGCCTTTCAGAACAGTATGTAATGTTCTCAAAGGTGTTGAGGTGTTCTCAAATGTTCTCTCAGGTTGCAGGTTTCCTCACGATGTTTTCCTTCACCGATGAAGCAAGTGATATTTCAAAAAACGCACGTAACTTAGAAATGTCAGAGGTGCGTACTGGGATTCGAAGTCTTACCCACTGGGTTAACACTGCTGTTAGAGATAGCGGGAATAAGAGCATAGCGATGTAGAAATTGACTATTGGATATGGGTTTGTGGCGCTCTCCATATGACCTGGCTTGTTAGCGCTACATGTTCCCACTTCTCGCTATCGAAGTTATCGCCAGATATCTCCCAAAGATTAATTGTTGGAAGATCTATTGCTACGATTGAGGGTATCACCAAAGCTCCGTACTGGAGGTTTAATATATCTGCCCTACCCCTTACAGAATACCCGCTGTTATCTTGGACTGCAACCTCGTTTATGGAATGTTCCCCTTAATGACAATCGTACTTTCGAGTTTGTGGATACAATAGTTTCGCAAACGGGTAAGTCCTCAGGGATCTCCCGATTCTGGCCCATTATTATGACGTTACAACACATGTTTAAAAGACATTTATATACTCGTAGTAGTGTTTGTATTATAATTGTTATTTATCAATAACTTACCCATAGAGTATCACAAAAACTACGTCAGACGATGGCGCTACCTGTCCGTGAAAATCCGTGACCTTGGGTCCCTACTGAAAATCAGCGTTGCAGTATTCCTTGGCAGGTACTCACTGCCATTGTGCTACGGTACAGAGCTGAGTAGGTGACCCATTGACCGTAACGATGCTACATAATTTTTAATAATTGTATTTTTTTTCTTTTCTCTTTTTTATCTTTATTTGCATGTTGTAATTTACTGTGGTTACTAAAACTATTTATTAGTATCCAATTTAAGCAATCAAAATATCTCTCGCTTTAACGGTGAAGGAAACCTGTACGCCTGAGAGTTTTCCATAATTCACTCTTGGCCAGCGTGATGTTATATGGCATAAACCCTTCTATCTTTTTTTTGAGAGAGCTCACTACGGAGCAAGGGTATCTTCCCTGCTCTGTAGTGGGCCGTTAATAGGTTGATCTTGACGACTAGCGATCGTACCACTAGGATTGCAATTTTTGATAGACCAACTATGCAAATACAAAACGTAAGGTCATGGAAATGAAAATATTATTCACGTGGAAGCGGATTAAAAAGAGCAACAAAAAAAAGAAAGGAGAACGTAAAGAAGGAAATCTGATGGATCATATGTACTCATTAGATCGCAGATCGCGACAGGTAAGAGCAAAAACATACGACGTCGAGATACATAAAAAATGGAAGGGAACTCCGAATAGGCAGTAAAAAATATATTTCGCACATAAATGATACTTATAATCTTATGAAATGCATATTCTGTTTTCGTGAACCTTACATCGTTTCCACGTTGAGATTCAAAGTCAGAGAGTAATAAAAACATCGTAAAAAATTACGAGCTAGAATAAGAGTGTTTTGTAGCTACAAGGTTATTAAATATTAATGCTTACTACAGATATAATAGATACAAATTCTATATTGAAAAGAGCGAATGATTTTTTTGTATATTCTTACTCTTCAGCGGTTTGCTAGCTAACTACTGAAGATGAATTGATCTTTTAGCAAAGAAAGTATTAAATTAGAAGCTAATTCACAGATGATACTTACGTTGAAAATTAATAAACAATCTAATTCAAAACCTTCATATTGTTATATTTAACTGTGTAGTGCTATCCTTATCCACAGGCAAGAATTGGAAAAGGACATCACTACCAATTATAAACTGCTTTCTGAAGATTTTCGCATGTTAGTGTTTTGGTATGCCACAATATCAACAGCGTTCTTTCAAATGTGTTTTATCGTGTAGTTTAAATTCAATTATTTATTTATTTTTGCTTAAATATCCAAATATACTTAGCACAAACGACCTACGTTCACCGTATTTCCTTGAACCATTTCCTTTTATCAGTTAGATGTTACCGAATCCATTTGCGCCGTTTTCGTTTCTTATCTCGAACATCCATGCAAAAATCGTTTTCGGAGTAAGGTCGGAGGATTCATATCAAAATCGTTAGCCTTTATGAACTGGTTGAAATTAAACTGATGAATTATAATAGGAAGTTATTCTTCTTGGATATTGTTTGATATAGTTACTCTATTAATTACTCTTTAAAAAAACCCTGCAAAGGTTTGATTGGTCAAGCAAATTTGTAGGCTTCTCATCAAATTACAGGATAATAGCCCACTGTTGGACTAAAAGCATCTCCCAACGGGAAGGTTTGCCCTTAATCACCACGCCGGTGATCGCAGTCATTGGCGCAGTGGGCAGAGACCCTGCTTTCTGAGTCCAAGTGGAATCGAACCCAAAGCCAGTTCGATTCCTACAACTGGAAAATATTTTTGTGTTGAATATGAATGTTCTATAATGGCTGGGTGTTTATTTGAATATTTTAAGTATTGTTTTACCTATATTTATTTAAAAAAATATTAATCCGTCACCTTAGTTCCCATAACACAATTACGCTTAATTTGGGGCTAGATGGCGATTTGTGTATTGTCGTAGTATATTAATTTATTTTCAGAATTGCCTCTTGAAAAGAGTCTTTGTCTACAGTGACTATTTAATTGAACTTAATTTAGTTGTACTACACCTTTTTTTGTCAGAGCTCGTCTCTCTAATTCTGCAGCAATGCTGTGTTCAAGTCTGACGGTCGTGGTTGACGGTGTATTTAAAGGAACACGAGGTTTAGCACCTATGCTACAGGTTAATGGACACAGAACTGCATTGCATGCAAGCAAGTGCTTTCCGAGTTTGCTTTTCGACTTGCTTGCATGAAGTGTTGCTCTGTTTATAGACGATAGTTTTCCACATAAGGTAGGTCATTAGCTTGGTAGCATCAATAATGATCACTAAAAAAAATATCTATTAACTATTTAAAAGTGATCAATTACGTTGCCTTGGACTCAGAAAGCAGGGTCGGTGCCCACTGCGCCAGCCATGATGTATAATTTATTTAGGAAAACAATTTGGCTAATTTAACTAATTTTCGGTAGAAATCTGTCTGTCTATGGGATCTACCCTGTTCTACCCCATCCATGTGCGCTGACTCCAATACGCTAGATAAATACCACCGACGATCCCCATTACCGTATTTCCTGAAGCTAATTTCCTTTTATCAGTGCAATGTTGGGAAGTATTATATTGCTCGTATCTCTATACTGAACTTTACCACAAGAGCCGTTTCCACAATCAGCGGAGCGAGGTCTGGGAGTCATATTGGCATCATTAACATTTACGAACTTGCATAGATTAAACTGGGATATTTTGTGTGCTTTGTTAAAGGTGTACTAGTATTACCTTCGCCTACAATTTCTATATCGGTAGGTTAGAGTTTGATCTTTGCAGGTATTATTTTCATAGATATTTTCATATTTCTTGTATGCCATGATTTGTACTGGTTTAAACTTTATATTATTGGTTCTTGAACGAAGTCGTGATGTACTCGTATAACATATATTTGGTGAGATTATTTTAGTTTCGCAAGTCTTAAATGACATTGTACGTTGAATATTGCTGTTTTTCTTAATGCCATGATCTTTGGGTTTTTAATGAAATTTATACTAGAACACTTTTATATATTTGAGTAAGGTGAGATAAATGTGTTAGTAATGAAAACGAGCATAATGAAGATAATGCCGAATATTTATATTTTGGTCTACCAAGCAATTGTTGAGCTAGCACAGTTCATCGTGAAAGAAAATCCTCTGCTGGATATATCGATTTTGTACGAATTTACAAAGTCCACGAAACGGATGTACGGACTTTATGTCACACGGCTATATGCAATTCGTTTGATATCGTTTGCCGAACTAATAGTGGCCTGGTTCGTAGAGATACTCCTAGCGTAGCTCTGTCAATGTCAATCGCCCTGCCACATTTTGTAGCCATAACTATGAATTGGGTAAATTCGATCGTTGTACTGGAATAAGGACCCCGCACTGCTAGACGAAGCGTTGGTCGCCCAAGAGGTTGACAGATGACATCAACGATTCGTTGACAGAGAAAGAAAGGAGTAGATCTCACTACAAATGAACTATTCTGTCCGGCTGTGGACATACGTAGGTTGTAAGATGTGATGACGATGACGATCTTAAATAAAAACTCTTTAACAACAAAGCAGTATTTCCCATGCTCAAGCGATCTCCATTTTCGTATTTACCGACATCATTTTCATTTATCAGTTTAATGTTACAAGATGTATTTCGTTTTGCGTTACCGCAAGAATAATTATCCCAATCAAGCGGGCCAAGGTCTGGGATCATGTTCACATCGTTAACATTTACGGACTTGGGAAGGCTACGATACTTTGTATGGTTTATTAGAACTAGGTTGATTTTTAGACCCAATATTTTATTTCCTCGTCTTCGAGCTTGCTTCAGGCGAAAAAATGTTAAATTTAAAAGAGTGATTCTACAACAAATTACTCACGGAAGGGAAAAAGCCGTAGTCGTTTAAAATGTTTAGACGCAAACTTAAAATCACCCAATAAGATATCTTAATTGTAATAACGTATTTTATTGTTACATAGTGGTAACGAATTCATATTTCAACCTACGGCCATTGAAGATTCTGAGGGTAGATTTAAAAAATATATATAAGCATACTAATAGGTATTATTGCTAATATTGATAAATTTATGAACTCAATATGATTTGTCTGTAAGTGAATAGGTATAATTATTTTTGGAAATAAAAAATAATTAACCTGAATATTTGATCCTGGTAAAATATCACGCTCTACAATGTGGGGCATTTTGGAGTTATTATTAATAGAATTCCGTAGTACACCAATTACTTCTTACTATCTCGAAAGGTCTAGCCAGCGTTTGCAATGAAATTCAAGGATATTTATAGATAGAGTAAATATCTTTGAATTTCTTTGCTTTTCTCTGCTATAATATGCCTTTTTACGACACCCTCTATCTATTGCTGAAAACTGCATTAAAATCCGTTGCATAGCTTAAAAGGCTTAGCCTTACAAACAGTTGGAGCGTTTGTTTTTTTAACCGTTGATGTAAATTTTTTCTTCCCGATCGTATTTTTTTGTCTAAATATAGGCCTAGATTGACGTGGAAAGGGGTTTCATGGCACACAGGACCTACCGAATTAGTTCAGTTTGTTACACCTGACTTAGTTGTATTTTAAAGTGAAACTTCTTAAGCAGTTTTGATTTGACTTTCTTCTTTCGTTCTCACTTTAAGGCTAATTTCGTTATATGGAAGAGAATGAAGACACGATGTAACTACGTTAGGCCACACTCTCACTAGTTTTTCTTACACAGATTTAGGTTGGCTTGTAGTTAATGCTTTAGTAAGTCCCCCTTTTGTAAGCATTGTTGTGGGTGGAAAAAACATAGAGAGAGAGAGAAGAGGATAGGAGAAAAACAGTTATTTTCAATGGAAATAAATACGAATTGCGCATGTCGCGTTGTGCGCTATCGCGATTGTCACGATTATTGTGTTGTTGCGGTCAACATTGAATGCAGAAATGTATGCTTAATGAGAATTTATTTAGGCTTCTTGAATTTTTTTTTCACATCGCACGCGATTTTTATTTCATTTGTAGTTACTTTGTAAGTCATTTTATTACTTTTTAATTATATTTCAAAACCGTGTGTAAACTCATGATATTTTCAGTTAAAAGTAACTAAACATGTTCATCAAAGCCAGTTAGATTATAACTGTTTGTTTACATAGCGTCATTACGTTTCCAAATTGTGCATTAATCTAAATTAAAATTGCTGTCTGTTTCGTTTTTAATTCCTCAGGCGTGCAGTGGTTGTCTTTGATCTCGCGGCATTCGTTGACCTACATGCGGCTTTCGTGTCGTGGTCAGGTACCTGTTTTACAAAATTGAACTTTTTGCTAAATTTAAACTGGAATTAAATTTAAAAAAGCCCGATACAAAAAAAAGGATCCAGTATTCTACTAGTCAAGCTGTTTTATTTGATACTCATATTGAAGGTTGAAAAAATTTTAGTCTGCAACTTTGTGGTGGGGGCCATCTGTGACCGACATTGCTAAGAAAGTCTTCTCAACCGACTAATTCTCCTTTCAAACAAAATAAACTAAATCAAAATGGGTTCATCCGTTAGGGAGCTACGTACTCACCTCGTATGATACCCGCAGTCAAGGGCAAGGTGGTGACAATTGTATTCGGATCTGCCTAAATTTAATCTTTCTTCCGGAGATTTTGGATGAGATTGATATTAACTTCTAGCGGTAGTGGTACAAAAGAATATATAATATCTTTCTTTATTAATAAACCAACGAAAAATATATTTTTCTAGGGAAATAATAATTACAAACTAAAATAAATATTTACAATAAATATAAGCCGTCTAACTGTTCACTTATGGGCATGGTACCCAAAATGCTGGCGCTATTGCCCCTTTGAATTGCTAGACTTAGCCGTTGGGCTAAACAAGCGCCAGCTCTTGGGTCACCAGACGTAAGGACCAATTTTTGGGGCACGATGTTAATAAAATTGTTCGTGTCTGAAGACCATGTGTTCGTGTACAAAAGAAATTAAATTAAGTAAAAAGTTTTATGCTTTTGTCTATTACGTATAACAGATGGCGCTGTTTTCCAGAAAGAATATAAAACATTGGTAGTTGAAATGCAACTTAGTATAAGAAGGTTCTAGCTTTATTTAATATCTTATTTAAATAGATATACACTGACCATAAGGAAAAGTTATATTTTGGTGGCCATATTGTTTTTATGTAGCCACTCTTTCAAACGCATTTCATGAAATATAACAGCCCGATTAGGCTATAATTTTGGAAGCTAGTGTCCATCATTTTATTTTTAATTCCCTGCCCGTGCAGTGGTTTTCTTTGGTCTGCGGCATTTGCTGACCTATATGCGGCTTGCGTGTTGCCATTTACCTGCTTTATTAAACTGAGCTGAATTGAAACTGGCATCTAATTGGATTTAAAAAAGTAATCTTCTTTATCCTACTTATTTAACAACTTTTGGTTGTGGCGCAACGGTGACCGCTGTGATTTTAAGTCGAAGGTCCCGAGTTTGATACCCGGCAGTCAATTTGGGATTTTATAATTTCTGGGCTTTAGCCGTAGTTACCACCCTACCGACAAAGATGTGCGGCCAAGCGATTTTTTGTTCCGGTGCGATGTCGCGTCGAAACCGATTGGGAGTATGACTACCATACTTTTAAACGGGTAAGCCCGCTACCATCTTAGACTGCATCATCGCTCACTACCGGAAGAGATTGCAGTCAAGGGCTAACTTGTAGTGTAATTAAAAAAAAACTTGACTGGGGAAGTACTATTGCCATGCTTATTTTAGCCGGAAAGCAGAATTGCTGAAGAGCGTGGTTGCCGGTGTAATTTGGTCCATAAATTATAATTAAAAAAATGTATATATATGTAATTCACAATTGTGCATTTATAACATTAGTTTTCGGGTTTAAATGAAATTTTTTATATGCATTTCAAATTTATAAAATTGATATTTCCTCCAAGTGTAGGTAAAAACACTAATAAAAATAATAAAATTATAAATAAAGCAAAGTGTCTTCTCTTGTTTCAAACGTGTCTCATTGTAATATGGAACTTTGAAAAAGCAGATCGAAACTGCAACGTTTCCTACTAGATGACGCTACAGTCGCTATAAGATTGATGTAAAAGGCATACTTATACTAATTTCGGCATCGACGGTAGGAGAGCCGTAGCTTAATTGGAAAAAGCGCTCAGGCCGAATTGCCAGAGAATCGCAGGTTCAAATCCTGTGGGTTCCGAAATTTTTTATATGCATTTTAATTTTATAAAACTAATAATATTTGTTGAACCAGCTCTCGAACTCATAACCTCGTCATCTGCAGAATCTACCACCAGATCAACGCGGAAGTTGTGGGCATTGTTAAAGCGTCAAACTAGGAAAAAAGCCATATATTTGTGTTACCTCGCAGTTTTTCATTCCGTCTACATTAGATGTAACACACAATGTATCTATCTATGTTGAAAAAGGTACATTAAAAGTAAGTAGCTCTTCATACATATGCCCCATATATATCTCTCGCCTCGACCTACTTGTGAAATGCCGCTTTGATGCAGGTAAAAACATCCAACGTAACCTGTACATCGCGTTAACGATGCAAAAATTTTTCATTCGTAGAACTAGAAGCCAGTTTTGTAAATTTCTGATTAGCATTTCAGACATATCTCTTAAATTTCTGAATTGCCATCAATAATTCAGAAATTAATGATTGAATTTTCTATATTTTCGAAGCTCGTTAGAACGACACTAAAATTGTGAAATCAGGATATTTGGTATGCATTGAGTTACTTTATATACGAAAATCCTCAAAACGTCACTAAAATCGTTTACACGTGGGATTAGAAGCTAGTGTTTGTAACTTCCTTATTAGCATTTCAGAAATTTTTATAAATTTCTAAAATGCCGCTAAGAAAATATTTTTTTAAGTTTTGATGCAATGGTACCTAAGATATAAATATGATAGTACTTCAGATTATTTCACACGGGTGTTTCTTGTGAATGCAATAAAGATATTTCTTCATTTGAGTTACTCACTCTATTTCCAAGATGCTACGACGCTAAAATTGTTCATACGTTCAATTAGAAGCTAAATATTTCATAAGTTTGATTTGCAATTTACTTTGATTTTGATAAAAGCATATTTTGACTAAAAGAGAATAGTATTGCTAGCTTGATTCTGCTATTCTTAGTGCAGGGCTGATTTAAATAAAAAATAAAAATAAGAAAACTCAACGGAACAGCCGAAAAATCATAAAAAAACAAACAAATATTCGGGTCTTCTCCGTTTGGCCTAGACCAATTAAAAAGTGCCTCAAAGCTACATTGCTTTTAAAAAAAAAATTGTCTGGTTTGTGTTCGGATTACTTCAATAGATGGCGTTATTTTGATGTACCATATCAATATCATCATGACAACATTAGCCAGAGATAGATCTCTTGTAGGTAGTTCAAAATACCACGGTTCCAGTGTCTCCTTGTGACTCGTTTGATGTCATCTGTTCACCGCGTCGGGGATTCTATCAACGCTGCTTTCACCGGAAGTCATACAAAGTTCACTGAGAAGTAATCATTCTATATCTTATAGGTACTCCTTCTACACATCAACTAGTTCTTATTATAAATATACACCAACTAGTATAGAGATAACATAATATTCGAGCGGCGTATTGCTTTCACCAATATGCCGTTCGCATATTATCTGTTATGTCACAACAAGTTCGCTTGTCAACATCGTGTACCAATTTGCATTCGGAATGAGTTGTAAGTCGATCTTACCAATTTTCATATTAATTTATCGTGGGTCGATTATTTAAATTTCAAAATGACTTAGTTACCACCACGAACTAGATATTGTACAGTTGGGAAGCTGTGACAATGTTAATGCAGCTATACAAATAGTCGTGGTTCGTTTACTGTAAATTTTAGTTGTAGGTATATAAGTTGCCCATTTCGGGGGCCTAGTGCGGACTGACTCTTACTTCACAGGCCTTTGAAAACTCCACGGAGAACTCTCAGGCAATCGAGTTTCATCACGATGTTTTCCTTCACCGTTAAAGCAAGTGATATTTTGATTGCATGAATTAAAATACTTACATAATTCTTACTACGACAAAAATTGCGGAAAAAAGAAGACCTTTTAGGTAATGAGCTCAGAAATAGAAATATTCATTATCCACATTGATTATTAACTAACTACCTAGTTATTTAAACTACGTACTACAGCAGCCTCTAGTACCTACCTACTTACTTATAATTGTAGTGCTTTTAAAATAACGCTAAAGTTAGTCAGTTGCGTAAGAATTCTCAGAGAGAGATTCAGTGCAAATCTACAGTGGCGTTCCTAGGGTCTTGAATTAGAGCAAGCCCAATTACATATAGGAAAAATTTGACTCATCATATGACCAATATAAGGCAGTGCTTTTTGTGCTCATGACGAAAATCAACTCATCTTTAAAAGACTTTATGATTATGGTCCATAAGCGAATTATCATAAAAAATTTCGATAGATAATATAAGTCTGGCTTTTCGGCTTCTATGGTAGTACCGCCACTGCAAATCTATAATATGATGCTGAGAGTTTTGTGAAATGTTTAAATTAAAGCATTAAAAATTCAGATGAGCACTGTTTATCAGTTACCGAACTGTATTATTGTTATACTGTGGTTATACTTACTATTCAGCAAAGGAGGAAGCGGCCGTGGGTGATAAAGATAATTTCAATGTTGACATTTTGAACGGTTTTTAATTTAATTATAACTATTTTAAACATTTACCAGTAAGTAATAGTATCGATTTCGTTTTATATTCGTTTTTTATTGGCTACCAGATATCATTAAGGCGCTCATAAAATATCGGCAAGTCGTTTTTGGCGATTTGTAGGCACAAATTGTAGCTACTAAATTGACAACATTTGGAAATGTTAATATAATATTTTTGCCACATTGAAATGCGTAGGTTTGAAAATAGATGGATACGAATGTTTCCTACTAGATGGCGCTCACAGTCGCTTCTATTTTTCTTTTCTTCTCGCATCGTTGTATCAAATTGGACGATCGTCGCACCAATGAGATCTCTTCCCCAATAATCTTCGCACTACAAGTGGCAAGAGACATTCTAAAATTGTCGAGTTTTTAGGTCAGCATCATAAAATGGTCTTACTAAAATAGGTTCCCTAAATGGGTGGAATGGAGATTAAAAGACTGTTTTTAAAGCATGTGATTTGCAGTAGATTTTTTAAAGAACCTTTAGGGGTGTATATACTACGACAATACACACATCGCAAGATGGAGGAGGCCTTTACCCGCAGATGGGTACCCAACTAACTTTAATGCATGTTTATTATTTAGATTTTCTTTATTTTTTTTTGTTAATTCGATGTTTAATATGTTACTTAGGATTAAATGGCTTATTTATTTATTTATACATCATACCATACACAAGACATCGCCCTCTAGTCCCATAGTAAGCGTAGCTGTGCTATAGGTACTAAAATGACTGATGAATATTTTTTTATGAATAATATACACAAACATTTTCCAGTTGTGGTAATCGAACCCACGGTCTTGGGCTGAGAAAGCAGGGTCGCTGCCCACTGCGCCAATCGGCCGAAAATTTCTATTGGAAAATATTAACTCTCAGAAATTTAACGTTTGTTGTCGCGGACTGTTTTATAGAACTTTAAAGAAACACATCACACACATCAGAATCTCTCTAAGAGGATGTTAATAGCCATAATTGTTGAGCAAAAAAAAAAACAGCATTTTCTGAGATTATTGTGTTCAACCAAACAAAATTTAAAAGCCTTATAATAATATAATTAATTAAATATTTCAATTATGCCTATCCAAAAAACCACGTCAATCTAGAACTCCGTTGCGCAGATTTGGAAAGACCCTCAAAAATTCAAAAAAATTCAAAATTCATTTATTTTAAGTAGGCCTAATATAAGCACTTTTGAAACGTCAAGTCTGTCTATTTGTAGTGATTCTACCACCGGTTCGGAAGGCAGATTCTACCAAGAAGAAGCCGGCAAGAAACTCAGCAGTTGCTCTTTTCCAACATCAACAATTTACATTTTGCATTTTAACATTCATTTTTCTATCTTGTGAGAGCTGAAAGCGGAGCCGGATGCTTCCAAGCAACCTTGTCATTAAAAAATTCATCAATTGTATAGTAACCTCGCTGTAATAAATGTGTTTTAACAAATTCTTTAAACTTGTGCATTGGCAGGTCCAAAATCACCTTAGGAATCATATTATAAAAGCGTATACTCAATCCCACAAATGATCCCTGTACCTTACGCAGACGATATGCAGATGACACTAATTTATGACCATTTCTTGTAAGTCGACTGTTTATGTCCACTTTTTGTTTATAAAGACTAATATGTTGTCTCCCTGTAGAAGCTGTTTGCTTATCCGGGTTAAAAATAAGCCTTTGAGCTATTCCAGACTATATTGTAGGTATCCCAGCCAAATTTTAGCCAAATCGGTCCATTCGTTGTGGCGTTAAAGCGTAACAAACATACATCGACCTATCCATCCATCCATACATCTATTCTAACAGACTTTCGCCTTTATAATATTAGTAGGATGGTACGCATGCATTCGATCGTTGTCCCATGTGCCTTGCGACATGCTGTTATCTGTGAAGAATGATGTCCTTGATCTCCGACAATATTCATCAGATCTTCATTAAAATTAGACAATACATATTGGCACTGTCAAATAAAAAAATAATTATTAAAATCGGTGCAAATTTAACGGAGATATGAAGTAAAATTGATAAAAGTTTTCATCCCATTTCCCGGAGGAAACTTATTGTATATCTCGATAAAAAGTATCCTATATGTTGACCCGGGATATCAGCTACCACTATACCAAATTTTATTAAAATCCGTTCAGTAGTTTTCACGTGATGCCCGGACAGACAGACAGACAGACAAAGATTAAATAAAAATCTGTTTTGGACTCAGTATCGATTATAAAGCATCCCCCGGTCAAAGTTTTCTAAATATATTAAATGTACAGAAATCTTCCAGTTACAGTTTTATTATAAGTATAGATTATATTAAAGGTCAGTAACATCTAAAATTCTTCCATTTTAATGATCAAAATGAGATTCGTTCTTTTGTCAATTGACTTACGCTCGAGAGCACGCACGCAGAAGCCTCTACGTTAAAATAAAAATTATAAGATTTTACGTACAAAGAGATTTTCGGATTTTATTTACCTACTTGAAATTCTTCATTATTCTAATGTGTCTTGTATCCAGAACCCCATACTTAGGTTAATTATAAAAACATAATGTACTCTGTCTTTTTTTTCTTCGATCACGCTGCAAGTTGCCACATATCGTATATATATACATATATATATTTTTAATAAATAAATATACTATGACAATATACCTAATAGGTATAGTCCAGGGGTTCCGAACCTTATTGTGCCTGCAGCGCACTTAAGTAATATATTTGTCACGGCGTCCACTCCCTTTTTTTTTTTTAATGCTGGGAAATGCGTTTATGCACCCCCTCCGGAAACAGCGCATCCGAAGCTGCACTGTTTCCGGAGGGGTATGCGGGACTCACCGGCATAAAGCGGCCCGAATACCCACTAAAACCCAGCGATGTTCCTACTCGTCGTCTGGTGACTGGGACACGGTAACACTTGCGCAATCGTCCGGATCCCAACCAGCGGCGTCTGCCGAGGTAGACCCTCCACAGGGGGACCTTTTCAAGGTCTCCAAACTCCGTCAGAGACGTACCATGATCATTCGGTGCGCCTTCCGACTCGAGGACGTTTCTCGTCGGGCGACAGATACCTCAAATCTGTCGCCCGAGGCTCCTCGTTAGGGTGGCAGGTGGCGTTCGTGAGCACGTCGCCTGCAACCCGCTACGGCGCCCGCTCCCTAACCTAGCTAGTTAAAATAGATAGGTACCTACTTGTGAGTAAATAAAACATCCTCATAATGAAATTAATGAAACCATAATAATTAATAAATTTTAACACATCATTGAGAAAAATAAAACTTTGTTAGCCGATTGGCGCAGTGGGCAGCGACCCTGCTTGCTGTGTTCAAGGCCGTGGGTTCGATTCCCACAAGTGGAAAATGTTTGTGTGATGAACATGAATGTTTTTCAGTTTCTGGGTGTTTATCTGTATAAATAAATATACTACGACAATACACACATCGTCGGCCGTCAACTTTTTGATGATGTCCTTCATAGGTAATTAAGTTATATGTTAATGTAAATATCTTTCGTTTGTTTATATATTATGTTCTGTGTTATTGTCCCTTTTTATGATTGTTTTGTCGCGAGGATACGGCGAGGACGAAGATAAGGGGTCTGGCTGGAAACCAGTGCTGCGCTTTTTAGTATGCAGCTATACTGAGCCAGCTCCTTTGTCACACATTTTTATTTTAAACAAATTTATGACACAAACAGTTATAATAAAGGCGATTTTTCTTAAAAAAATATATACTTCTCTATTAAGACTTAAGTCATATTTAAACGTGAGGCATAGATTATTAATTAATTCTTTCGTTTCTTCAAACTCAAACAACTGGCACATATTGGCTTTCTCTGCGTTAAAATGGAATATGAAATTAGATTCTTTTTATCGCCCTCAAAGGGAATAAATTAATTTGATTTAAACGTTACGGTTTCAATATTTTCTTTCTTGGGTCGAATTAATTGGAATTTTTCCAATAGATCACGTTCATTCAATAGTTCAAAGAGCTTTTCAGTTTGATTAACTTATTATTTATTAAAAGCCTGTTATTGCCGTCCTCAAAAAAAAAGAAAATTATGTTTTTGTCTTCGAGCATTGAAGCATTGTTATGATACAGTAAAAGAGAACTTCCTCTATCGGTTTTAAAGCTCAAACTCGATGACACGATAATAATAAATAAATAAATAAATATGAGTAGTACAGTACAGTACAGTATAGGGCACGGGTCTCCTCATAGTTCAGAATATGTAGCTTTGTAACTTGCAACATCCTAAGGTCCTAATACGCACCGCAAACATCTGCAATGCCCTTCTGGCATCTGTTTTCCCCACTAAATACAATATTATCACTAAGCTGTATCATCAGTAACCATCAGGTGTGATACCCAAAACAAAAACTTTGAAAAAATATACCAAACCACTCTATAACGACTTCTTTTAATAGCACAAGTGTTGGGAGAACGCTCACTGTAAACTCCGCCCGCTTACCGCTGCGCTGCTAATCATGTGATTGAATAATCTCGGTCAGTCAACCCAGTCAACGCTCAAACAACGATAGCGCTCACTATCTGGTTAATGGATTCTGTTCCCCGACAGTGTTGTCAACATCACCTGGTTATGATCTAATCTATATGCGATAACCAACTAGGTATAATATAAAGATGTTATAAATAGCACCGTGTTAAATTGACTGGTTGTTGCCGATTATAGCTTTAGCTTGGTCAAGTCACCAAACACCCGATATAAATCGAGATATCTGATATTATACTCATTGTGGAAAATAAATACTCGGACAAAAAGTACGACCCTCTGAATACTGTGTATTTGTACACAAAAGTATGACAAGCCTCTTAAATTTTCTCCGAGATTCAGCCCCGAAATTGCCCTATTGTATGAGGAGGAATCAATTTGTGGATGGAAACGTGAGTGACGTAAATAAACAGAATAATAGAGATAGCTAAAGAGACGGATCAGACGGTCGTACATAGCCTATAACAGTCCAGTCTGGGCATCGCATGGTGATCGCAGTAGATGGTCCGCGGGAAGAGGGGGGTGTTGAAAACTGTAACGGACGGACTGTAACTGTAACTGTACCGGGCCCACTAGGGCCCGGGAATGGGGTCATATGATGATGATGACGAGAAAGGAATCCTGTGTCCAGCAGTGGGAGATTAATAAGATGACGATGATAGAGATTCTAGTAACAGTTAAAGGTCCGACCGAAGAATTGAAAAAATTTAATTCCGAACTTGGGAATAATCTAATTATAAGACCAACGAGGTCTTTGTTAATGTTATAATGCTTGAACAAGCTTCTTACTCAAACATAAGTCTTTATCACGCACGTGGAGATTACTCTTACGTAATTAAGCCCCGAAATATTTCAAGTGCGTAAGTCAGGTAAGAGTAAGTCAGGTTATTAATGTTAATTGTCTTTAAGCTTTAATAGGCTGCGAAATTTCATGTGTTAGCATGCTAATTTCTGTGTCCAAGACCACTGAATACAGGTTTGTTTTTTTTAACTCAAATGGAAGTTTTTGCCTATTGTCTTTTAATGAAAATGTCAAACAAAAGAAATTATTTTTCATTTCATTTAGCTTTATGCTAAACACTAGAAGTTATTGTGTTTATGTTTATTTACAAAATATATTTAGCAATGTAATTATGTATTGAAATTCAAAAAAAAACACTTGCCTACTTCAATTTAACTTAAAACAAGCACTTTTTAAATTTTAATTCTGTCTGTTTTTTTGATGAGTTTTTTGGTGAGTCCACCGGTTTGAGAGGCTGATTCTGACGTAAAGAAGCCGGCTGGAAACTCATAGCATATTTGCTTTTTTCAAACACTTTAAAATTAACAATCGTTATTGTGTCTTATCAGCTATGATTTTTTCTAAACACAAGTGATTTCCGTATCTTTCGCAGGTGATATACAGATCTAATTTATCTGTCTGTCTCATAGTCGATAGATAGTTTCTTCGAATAGTGCCTTGCTGTTAACAGTTGGCTCACAAATTTATCTGCTAATTATTTCAGCTGTAATATTATCCCTCTCGAGCGATAGGTAGGCAGAGTAATTGTGCACATTGTCCGAAATGCTTAATCTACATTAAAAACGCAGCTTTAGTAATCCTCCCCCGAATTGGAAGAACATCAATCGATTTCGTAACAACGTGGAATGTAAAAAACCGCTAATTCCAACAGTGGACGTCAAATGATTCTAAACGCTGTTCGTTAATACCACAACTACACGTTTTGTTCAAATGCTAAATTAAATTTCGCATGCTAATGATAATAGTACGAAACACTAACGAGATCGATCTCTTAATTTACTTAAAGTTTTACGTCATGTCTGTGAGTCAACTGAACGTAACGAATTACAAATTGCAAACTTAAACACGCCTGGGGGCCTTAACTAATTAAGTTTTGCCGACTTAAATGTCGGAGGCACTTAGTATTCTAAGTTCTACGTTTTATTTTGCCGAAATTTTACCTAGGTGTATTGTATTTCGCCTAGTCTCGGCGGGATATCGGAAAAGTTTAGTTTGTATTGTGCGGGCTTCTTGATAATAATCGAGATATAAAACTTAAAAGAGAAAATTTATTAGACGGTCGCTAAATCCGGTCGTTTATTGGTAAAATGAGAAAGTACCTTGCATCATTTCGTCACTTGTTGTATTTTATTAAATGTGACCAAAAATATACTAAGTATTTTTTTAACTGTCCGACGATTTGAGATAAAAATAAATCTTTAAAAATATTCTTTTCATAAAGTTCTCATCGTTTTCATCTTTAAATATATTTTGGCCCCTTTTCAATGAAATTACTTATTTTCAATGTCGTGTTTTTCACAATACGAAGTTGTAACAGACAGAGTTGTCCCTTAAGGATTCGTTATTATCATTTTGGTATCGGAAACCTTACAAGAAAACTTCATATTCGTTAAGTTTTGACACAGATAAAGTAGAGTAGTATAAAAAGTATGGATACTATAGTACATTATTCAAAACATTCGAAATTCAAACTTTATTCATTACTGTGCGGAACTCCATGATACACGAGGTGTTTATGATAAAGTTATGTTTAATTCAAAACTCAGCTGATTTATATATATACCTATAATATATATATATATATATCTATATAATGTACGCATCACAAGTGCCATCTATGTGCCTATTTGAATAAAGAAACATTTGACTTTGACTTTACCTAAATGCCCAGTAAACCTAGTTCAAGGCAAGGACGATCCGTGATTTGTATTTTCAGCAAACAGTTTCCTAGAAAGGAAACCGGATAAAAATAGGTCACATCATATAATCTGTCCATTAGGATGACGCAATATTTGCCCGGAGTTAATTACACGGGTCTTTGTCAGTAAAGGATACTTCAATAGTCTAAAGCTTCCCCCACGTCGCCTCCAGATTGCGGTCAACGACCTCGCCGGGTATCTTTTGTTGCCCTGGCTTCAGGGCTTTACAAACTATTGCTGATAATGACAAGTATAATAAGTTAAGTTATATAACTATTGTTGTATAACCTAACACCGTGAAACGAAATAAAAAAAATTGTAAGTGTTTACTTATGACAACCCTATTGGAGATAAAAGATCGACACGCGCTTAGTCACGGTAATATCATGAAATAATAAATAATAATAACAAATATTTACTAACCACAATAAATAAATTACAACATACTACAAGAGGACAGAGAAAAAGAAAAAAAATATATAATAATTTAGGCGTATGTTACTTCGTTATGGTCAACGGGTCACCTACTCAGCTCTGTGCCGCAGCACCATGGCAGTAAATGCCAAGGAATACTACAACGATGATTTTCATTAGGGACCAAAGGTCACGGGTTTGATGTACATAATATTACCGTGCAATTAAAATCATGTGACTCATGTCACTTGATTAGGTCCCTACGCGTCGCGTTACGTAGGTACTGTGAAACGAATTAAATAATTGTAAGTGTTTACTTATGACAACCCTATTGAAGATTAAAGATAGACACGCGCATAGTCACGGTAATATTGAATACGTAATATTACCGTGCAATTAAAATCATGTGACTCATGTCACTTGATTAGGTACCTACGCGTCGCGTTACGTAGGTGCTATGCCACGGTTATATTTGCACGTAAGTTCGTACGTAGGTACTATGCCACGCACACTTTTTTTTTTTCACTACAAGTTAGACAGCTTTTGACAGCAATCTCAACTGGTGGTATGCCTAAGATGGTAGTGTCTAGCGGGCTAGCCTGTTTAATCGGTTTCCACGTGACATCGTTCCTGTTTAATAAAGACTAAGTCACCAAAGAGGTATCTTTGCATCGTCTGAGTCTCAATACAAGACTGAATTGTATCGAAAATGCACCGATATCAAAATAACCACCGAGTCATAAGCATTGACTGTGAATCACATAATTTTAATTATTTCTTTAAATCGATTCAATAAATAAAATGAATATTAGAAGCAATTTCTTTTAAATACTTATTCTATTTGTTGGAGGAGACCCTTGCTCTGTAGTGGGTCGGTAATGGGTTGATGTGATGATGATTGTCTGTGTCCCGCACACAGACAATCATCATCGTGTATGGTAGAATTGAAGTATTGGTAAAAAATATTGTCAATAATTTGTACTGTGTGTGGGCAGCCTTAGTTCACGCGGGCGAACCCACGGGAATAGCTAGTGTAGCATGAAGTATAAACATTATTGCCTCAGATATGCGCAGAACGTAACTCGTAGAGTTTGTTCATGCTACGCAGCAGTTAATATTAGAATATCGTTCATGTTATCGTAGCACGAGTTGTGTTGTACAAGGCACATGTTCGGAAAACATGTCCGACTTAATAATGTACATTTTGAATATGTATGACTCGGGTATTGCTGTTTAAAAGCGAGCCCCTATTAGATAGGTAACAGGAGCCCATGTTAGATAATGTATTACAGTCCGACCGTGGAGAGAATGCTTTCTTTATGTTTGACGGCCAATTGGCACAGTGGACAACTATCCTGCTTCCTGAGTCCAAGGCCGTTTGTTCGGTGTTCGTATGATGAATATGAATGTATTTCTGTGTCTGGGTTTTTTTTCTGTATATTATAAATATTTATGTATATTATTCATAAAAATTTTCATCAGTCATCTTAGTATCCATAACACAAGCTACACTTACTTTGGGGCTAGACGGCGATGTGTATATTGTATCAGAGAATATTTATTAATTTATATGAAACAAGTAACTGCTGCCCACTTAGAAATTTTGTTTTATTCTCCGAACCCTAAACTACCACAATGTAAATAAAATAATAATTTCGTTACGGAGGTATTTTAAAACTATCCCAAGCTACTAATTAAAAATCAAATGATAAATAAATAAATAAATATATTACGACAATACACACATCGCCATCTAGCCCCAAAGTAAGCGTAGCTTGTGTTATGGGTACTATGATGACTGATGAATATTTTTATGAATTATATATACATAAATACTTAGAAAATACATATAAACACCCAGACACTGAAAAACACTTAATGCTCATCACACAAACATTTTCCAGTTGTGGGAATCGAACCCACGGCCTTGGACTCAGAAAGCAGGGTCGCTGCCCACTGCGCCAGTCGGCCGTCAAATGAATGATGTCAAGAGAACTTTAGTTTTGAATGAAATACTTATATTTATTAATTATAACGTATTCATTTTGATAACAAATATATTGTTTATGTAAAAACTTTTGCAAATAATGCATTATTTTAAAACAAATTTGATTATATGCATATAGCCATAAGTGCAGTTATAGAGAATCAACTTTTTTGTGTAAGAGTAGCAATCCCACATACAGTATTATCAAGTATCTCTAAAGATTTATGTAGCGCACGCTAATATAACTCTCAGATGGCAGTTTTTTTTCCGACTTACCTATTTGAAACTTTATGTTGTGCTTGCCCGTCAATTATGACCACAAATCCTCCATCGATTCATGGTTGGCCTCCTAGTCTATAGATTTTAACGTTGATAATATATTGTGGTTGTTCGGAAATGAAAATGTTACCGTTACGCGAAAACTTGAAACTTAAATTACGATTCCTGATAACGATTCTAAATTAAAGGCGAAATTCTGTTCCGTTGAGTTTCTCGAAATATAATTTCGAGTTGGAAATTGGATTGTCAGAACTTGTGATTTGTTAAAATAGCCTTTTATTTGAATAGCTAATTTTAGCCTACTTATTTCTGCCGTGTGGTGACGGCGGATTAAAATAACTTCACCATCAGAATACGATCAGACTTTAATTATTGCGATTTGTTAAAATAGTCTTTTACTTTTTTTTTAAATGCTTTATTTATTCGGGACTTTTCTTAACAATAAGAACGTCAGCCCCATCGTTCCCTTTACGAAAATTGATAATTCGTTCTTCTCTTATCTTAGCTTAAAATCTAATAGCATTCTTGCTTACTCTGAAGGTCCCGCCAGGATTCTTTGCCAAACCCCCAACAAATGAGTCTTTTACTTGAATAGCTAATTTCGGTCTACTCATTCCTATTGCCGTGCCGTGTGGTGCCGGCATATCAGAATAAGATCAGAATACAATTATTGTCACCATCAGAATAAGATCAGACTTCAATAATTGTGATTTGTTATAATATAATTGAATAGCTAATTTCAGCTTACTTATTTCTATTGCCGTGCCGTGTGGTGCGAGGATATCAGAATACAATTATTGTCACCATCAGAATAAAATCAGACTTCAAGTATTGTGATTTGTAAATAGCCTTTTATTTGAATAGCTAATTTCAGCTTACTTATTTCTATTGCCCTGCCGTGTGGTGCCGGGATATCAGAATAAGATCAGAATACTATTATTGTCACCATCAGAATAAGATCAGACTTCAATTATTGTGATTTGTTAAAATAGAATTGAATAGCTAATTTCAGCTTACTTATATTACAATTATTGTCACCATCAGAATAAAATCAGACTTCAAGTATTGTGATTTGTAAATAGCCTTTTATTTGAATAGCTAATTTCAGCTTACTTATTTCTATTGCCCTGCCGTGTGGTGCCGGGATATCAGAATAAGATCAGAATACTATTATTGTCACCATCAGAATAAGATCAGACTTCAATTATTGTGATTTGTTAAAATAGAATTGAATAGCTAATTTCAGCTTACTTATATTACAATTATTGTCACCATCAGAATAAAATCAGACTTCAAGTATTGTGATTTGTAAATAGCCTTTTATTTAAATAGCTAATTTCAGCTTACTTATTTCTATTGCCCTGCCGTGTGGTGCGGGGATATCAGAATAAGATCAGAATACAATTATTATCACCATCAGAATACAATCAGACTTCAAGTATTGTGATTTGTTTAAATAGACTTTTATTTGAATAGTTAATTTCAGCCTACTTATTTCTATTGCCGTACCGTGTGGAACGCAGATCATAATAAGATCAGACTACAACTATTGTGAACTTGTGATTTGTTATATTTTATTTGAATAGATAATAATGGATACCACTATTCCAACGTCATCATTTCATCCCATTAATGCCTTTTAATTAATTTGCATAGACTTCTAGGTACTTGGGTTCTATTAGATTATTCAGGTATTGACTATTACTGTTTAGATGTATTCAGTGCTAATCCAAATTGAGGAAATAGACGTCGGCCAATCCCTTGTCACAAAGGGTATATTGTAACGTTGGATCCGGTCACTCTCGCTCTATCCCTCTATTAGTTATATATGGGTGCGCCTAATAGTTTTGAAGCTATGTGCGTTTCAAGCAATTGAATAGCCCTTGTTTCAACTCTGTTGATAACATAGTGAAAAAACCTGAACAGTTCTTCATAATGCTCCCAAAAACTTGCAAACCCTTACTAATTCTGAGAGGAGGAGCATGCTGCAGCAGTTTGGCCTTTGCTGATACTAAACTTTGTTTTAAAGGTGCAGAAGTTTTACAACTCTATTCCAACTGTATAAGGACTATAATTATCTGAACATGGTTAAAGTTCTCAAGCATGCTACCGCAGTTTATCGTTAGGTCTACCGTGACCGTAAAATGTAACACCCAAACATTTATGAACAAGCATTGCACCGAAGTTTCACCCAGCTGTCGAAAATCAATGGGGTGCCGAATGGGTATCGAGAGGATACCGAAACACATTTCCATAACGGCGACACTGTAAAGAAGGAGACCGATTATGGTCTGACCTATTTTGGGCATGATGTATGCTACAATGGACCTTATTCGACACGTAATAAGGGTTACAGATGTAGCTTAGTTTAAGTCGCTAGGGTTGACACATTTATTGGGCACTCTAACTTTAAGATTTAAGAAACACAAACAGGTTTTCCCGTTTCCGGATGTTTTGCTTCCGATGAATATAAAAACTGTTTCGCAAACAACTAGTCTTTTTTTTACATAAATTATTTCAGATGGGAAGCGAGGCAATAGTTCAAATAATAAATTGATAATTCTTCGATCCAGGAATATAAAAGTCAAAAGTTCCTTCACATAAATAAACCTATAAAGACACTTTTTGATATGAAGTAGATACAATGATTTCCATTGCAGTGAGTTGATTTTGATAATTTTCCGGATTTGATTAATTTAAAAAAATATTTGAAATAAAATGTTCAAGGGATCTCATGGATACTGTTCTGCTACGAAAAGTAGTTATCACAACTAGTAGATATAGCCATACTTTATTCCAAACGCCAACGCCTTGGTTCTTGGAAGCCCACAGCAAACTTAGCCGGGAAATCTGAGAATTGTGAAACCTGACGACCTCCGTGGCGCCGTAGCTCTTTTACTTCTGATGTTCCCAACCTAGGTAATTTCGGAATTTTCTCAGGCCTGGTGCCTGGTCGATGCTATGACCGTGGCTAGTTATCATAGATCATCGGTTACCATGTAAGTGAGGTGGCAGTCAAAACTTGTAGTAAAACAAAAAAAAAATTAATAATCATTTATTTCAAGTTGGCCTAATATAAGCACTTTTGAAACGTCAAGTCTGTCTGCGTGTAGTGATTCTACCACCGGTTCGGAAGGCAGATATAACCGAGAAGAGACCGGCAAGAAACTCAGAAGTTGCTCTTTTCCAGCATCAACAATTTACATTTTACATTTTACTATTAATTTTTTTATCTTGTGAGAGATGAAATTTACATTTTACATTTTAACATTCTGTTTTTTTTCTTTGTGAGAGATGAAAGCGGCAATGCTTTCAAGCAACCTTGTCATTAATAGTAAAAATAACCACAGGTGACAACCCTGTGTCCAGCTACCTACAGCCACATATTGACGTTTTTACGAGCGAATCCACACTACTGGATGTAGGCGTCTCGATACCTTGCAGATAATGGGTTTTATGTCATGACATAAGTGATGGACGCTAGAATGCTGTGAAGATGTTACCATATCAGAAATATAGAAATCATATTTCATAATTGATTTCACTGCGTGTGGAAATAGATTTGACCTAAAACGCAAATAAATTTTCACTAACACAACATTTTTAAAAACACATACAATAGGTGTGATGAATATGAATGTTTTCCAGTGTCTGGGTGTTTATCTGTATGTTATAAGTAGTTATGTTCATTATTTCTAAAAATAAATATAAATATACTACGACAATACACACATCGCCACCTAGCCCCAAAGTAAGCGTAGCTTGTGTTATGGGTACTAAGATGACTGGTGAATATTTTTACGAATAATATACATAAATACTTATAATATACAGATAAACACCCAGACACTGAAAAATATTCATGTTCATCACACAAACATTTTCCAGTTGTGGGAATCAAACCTACAGCCTTGGACTCAGAAAGCAGGCTCGCTACCCACTGCGCCAATTCGCCTACTGAGGTAAAAACCTGATACCTTCGATCAATCACGCGGACATTCGCACCGTTGAGCCAGACAGCTCTTCGTTCATTATTCTCTTCCAAAAGATTAAATTTATACAATTTTTCTCATTTTCCGCGTTATCACCCGAAGGCGCCTTAACCCGGTAATGTATAACGGTAATATTTCCAAGTCGTGTTCATTTCTAGCCGGGCAGGAATTTAAATGAACGGATTACCTTAATGCCAGTGCCACACTCTTGACGAGTCACGACTAGCGTTAAACGTTAAGCCTCTACAAGCGTTGATCTCCAGCAATCAAAACTTTACACATTATTCATCATCATCTTCATCCTCATCTCATTAACCCATTACCAGCCCACTACCAGCACGGGTCTTCTCCCACAATGAGAAGGGATTAAGGCCGTAGTCCACCACACTGGCCCAGTGCGGATTGGTGGACTCAGCACACTCGTAGAACTCTCAGGCATGCAGGTTTCCTCACGATGTTTTCCTGCACGGTTGAAGCAAGTGATATTTTAATTACTTTCTCTCTCTCTTTTTGTGCCTCTCCACTACTGGAGGTTGGCCGTCAGCTCAGCGAACTTCTCGCGGTCTGGCGCCAAGCGAAACAATGTTTACACGCTTACAATATTAGTCCATTCACGGATGTTGCGCAACCATAACTTCTTCCTCCTTCAAACACGTCGTTTGCCCTCTACTTTGCCCATCATTATGAGCTGGAGCAGTTGGTATCGCTCATGGCTCATTAATTACTTTAAACGCACATAACTTAAAAAAAAGTTAGAGAGGGATGAAAAAGGAATACAGATTTTGTTTTAGTATGGATTATACAGTGCCCTCCAAAAACCACCAGCGACGTGGTCTACGACCTGAACCCTTCTCATGGTGAGTTGATACGATGATGGTAATCAAGGATAGATGTAATAGTCGTTGTCTTAAAAAAAAATATTTTTGAATAGAATATCATTTTTGTAGTTACAAAATATTCTACGTACTAAGATATTAAATAAATTCTTAGGATTCAACAGTCTAAATTCGCCAGCGTAGCAGATACAAATAGAAATGTTCGTCGGAATTTTTGAAATAACTCCCTTTTAATCCACGATGCCAAAACGATGGCATATTATAAGTTTGACGTGTCTGTGTGTGTGTTTATGTATTTCTGTCTGTGGCTTAGTAGCTCTAGAACGGGACCTCTCAGGCGCAGTGGCAAGCACTCTGTGTTTGAGTGGGAGGTCTAGGGTTCAATCTCCGGCAGAGGAAATTTGGGAATTTATAATTTCTGAATTTTCTCTGGTCTGGTCTGGTGGGAGGCTACTGACATGGCTAGTTACCACTCTTTTTTTTTCTGGCTTGGTGGAAAAGCTTTATTGCTATCACCGACTCTTGGGCAGGACGGAGGTGGGGACTCCCCCCTCTAAAGGGGGTATACCCAAACTAAAAACCACCATGAGGCATGTCCCTCTTGTATACTCTCGGACGGGCTCTATCACCACCCCACCGACAAAGAAGTGCCGCTAAAGCGATTTAGCGTTTCGGTACGATGTCTTTCGGTGATCTTAGACAACATCATAACTTACCACCAGGTGAGATTGCAGTAAAGGCTAACTTCTAGTGGAAAAAAATGTTAAAGTTACGTGTGGTACCTTGAACCTAACGAATTAATTTTTTATTTAGCTCATAGTACCCACATTATCATTTAACTATTAAAGTAATTCTTTAAAATTGTTTGACCCTTCCAAATTTCCCGTCGAAAATAGCCACCCACCATTGTGGCTATTTTCATCGGGTAATTTCTAAAAGTGCTATACTGGTTTATATCTAAACCTTAATTTCTGGGCAGTTAAATCCGAGATCCGAACCCAAGATGTTGTTAATATAAACGATAGCAAGTTGAACGTAGTTTTTGAATCGCAATTAAAAAACCTCAAAACAATTTGCACCTTTATAGGTAGTACACGACGATTTTGGTCCTGACTTGTTTGTTTGAATACTTTATTGCACACACACACATTATATACATATAATACAGAAGAAACGAATAGAAAATGGGGCGTTCAAAGGCGGTCTTATCGCTAGAGTTGTGTTTTTGATGGCGATTACGAATCGATAAAGGTTTCCACCGAACGCTCGCAATTTATTTTAGCATTTTTGTACCTACATTTGCATAAGTAAAAATAATATCTACTAAAATTCTTCAGCTCCAAGAATTTAAATTTTCAAAAATTTGTAAGTACCCAAGGGCTACCTTAACAAATACTTCAGTGGAACTTCGTCCGAACTCGTGTTTTTCGTAACTATTTTCAACTCTCAGGGAAAATGCCCTGACATCGAGCAGTGTTCCGAAAGAATACTTATACGAGTCGCCTACTTTTTAAGTACCGTACACTAAAATGCAATGAAATTGTACACCAATCATTTTTGCTATACTGCTTTCTTTCAAACAAAATGCGTCATTTGTCAGCTCCAGGTGTATCCACTATTAGCTTTTTAGCATCCCACTTCTGCGCACAAGTCTTTCTTGCAGAAGAGAGACATTTAAGGTCAAAATATATTCAATATCATACTACTAGAATATATGTATGGAATATATTTTATATTTTTGTACATATCTTTAATATGTTATGTTTAGTATATACTATGTTTTATGTTTTTTTTTTTTTATTATTTATTTTTTTATGTTAATTTAGTTTTAAGTCCTAATATTTAATTTTGTTTGTTGTACCACCTACTTTTTTCTTATAACATTTTCTTGTATGCCTTTGGTTGCCTGGAAGAGATCGCTATTTAGCGATAAGGCCGCCAAATCGTACGTTCTACCTTATTGTGCTGTTGTATTTGTATCTCTGTAAATTTTCTCTGTGGTGTACAATAAAAGTGTATTCATTCATTCATTCATACTAGCGGTCCCTCGCTACTTCGTCCGCGTTTAAGTAAACATTAAATATAAAAATTTAATATCGGCGACTGTTTTTTAGTACTTTTAAATAAATAAATATACTACGCCAATACACAAATCACCATCTAGCCTCCAAGTAAGCGTAGCTTGTGGTATGGTTTTAAGAATATTTTTATGAATAATATACAAATAAACTCCCAGACACTGAAAAACATTCGTGCTCATCACACAAACATGTTCCTGTTCTGGGAATCGAACCCACGGCCATGGACTCAGAAAGCAGGTTACTGCTCACTGCGCTAGTCGGCCGTTTTAACAAATTTGTAATACATGATTTTATCGAAACTTTAACCGTTTACGTAGCGCATGCGGTGGAAGCTCTCAAAAGGGAAAAAACCCGATTTTGAAACATTATTCATTGGTGCTATGATAGTTTTGGTCTTAGCGTGATTATATATAGCCTTTAGCTTTTCTCGATTAATGGGCTATCCAGAACTGAAATACTTTTTCAAATCGGACCGAACAAATAAACAAAGTGTTCAGCTAAGACGATGTTTAAACATTAGTCTTAGACTCATTATTAGTCAAAGAGCCTTTGTATGAAAGGAGAGAAGATATTTTAGACGTGTCTTCTGTAATCAATAGTTTGAAATTAGAAACGCTACGCGATTTTATCTATCATAGACAAAATAGCGAATACGAAGTAAAAGTGGAGCTGGTGAAGTTTGTTTCGCGAAAACCAAATTCAAATTAAGAACTCGAACTCAATTAAGCAAAACGTAATTTTATTAAACTTGATTTTCTTATTCTTATTCTATGAAGCGGAGTTACATTTCTGTTAATTTACCTGCGTTAGTATTTTCATGTTTCATCCAAGTCTTTAGGTGGTCCGCTTTGCAGCTTAAGGTGGTAATTAGTTTTAATGTTGAAACCGGGATATCCTGCTTGCGATACAAGTAGCCGGAGGCGTACAGTTACTTCAGTAAGGCAGAAACGATACCACCCATTTTGTAGAGTTACTCGTAACTTTAAGCCAAAATACCATTACTGCTGTTGTATGGAGGCCATAGATCTACTTGCTAAAGTCATCTTCCTGTCAATAGAGTGACTATCATCTTTAGCAATGTTGTGTTGCAAGGGACAAGCTTCGATTATCTGTGTATAACGCTTCCATCCACGCTAATCGACTCTAGGTTACTAGCTGGAGGATGGGGGGTGGTTAAGTTGAACCCAAAACTTCCGTAATAATACACGTAATATGGGTTAAAATAATTCTCATTAAGAAAATTAAGTGTAATTTGCCATACACCGCGAAAAGCAGGAGAATATGTATGATGTAATTTCTTCAATCCTCATATTCCACAGCAAACAGATCTTCGGCAATGTACACTCTACGCACGTTTCGCTCCGAAACCGGAGCATCCTCATGAGAAGTTGACAGCGTAGTAGTACAACGAAGAAATTGGAACATTTTTCAGGGACATTTTCTTAACCTTTTTTTTTATAGTCAAAGTAGTGTCCACTATCCAGTAACTTACGCTGTAAGAGTAAGAGAAGGGTTATTGGAGAACAATTAATTAATAAATATTTAACAATTATAGTATAGCACATTTTTTTTTTTTTTTTTAAGCAATTGTTTTATAAATATAAGCTAAAATAAACTATTTAAAACTAAATAAAATCTAAAACGTCCTCCAAACCACCGCAGCGAGGCACAGTTCCTCAGATATATAGCAAATTGAGCTTAATTTTCATAATATGTATATCGATAGAAGTACTAACGCCTACTTCTATCCAATATTTAGAATGATTATCAAAGAATTAAAATATTGTGAAAACAAAAGTCACCATTTTTTTGTAACTGTGTGTACATCGTTGATTGTGTAGAAGTTTAGCTATTGTACTTCGAAACGGAAATTTTCTTGTAAAACAAGAGTCTTCCTAGTATCTTACTTAGGATGTGCATACTGATTTAGCCTTTGTTTACTGCGATATAGTCCCGATATCCGATCGCTCTAGTTACGCTACGTTGATCCAAGACTTGTTGTATATAAAACAAACGTGTGCGTACGTACATTTTCTTAATCTTTTTTCAATGGTCAAACCAGAAACTTACGCTATAGGAGAAGGGTTATTGGAGAATAGATAATGTGACTACTGTGGAATTAAAGATGTTTTATATAAATAAATAAATAAATATACTACGACAATACAGACATCGCCATCTAGCCCCAAAGAAAACATAGCTTGTGTTATGGGTACTAAGATGACTGATGAATATTTTTATGAATAATATACTCGTACATAAATACTTATAAACCGAATATTCACCGACTATCTCCTGCTTCTGATTATGTTAACCGTGAGCGCGTAGAGACACTCCGATTCAATATATTGAATGCAGTCTTATTTTATTTTATCTAACATTTAAAAACTTGTGATTCCGTCATATCGCCAAAACAAGATCAACACAAGATTTAGTATTCTTGACCCAGAAAGAAAATATTGGACTCATAAATAATTCATACGCCATTTTATATGAAGGCATCCACTTCATCTCGGGGTAACATTCATTTCCCGCGGGTTTATTTCTTATCATCTCTCATCTCATCTATGGGGATTATGGATGCGTTTTATTAATACAATACCACTAGTTAAAATTTTAATAAACTATGAACTGAAATAAATTAATTTTAATTTATATAACTTTTCTGAGTTATGTGCTTTGTAAATATTTAAAAAGCCTTCGATATATAATATAATCACTGGCTTCAACGGTGATGGAAAACATCACGAGGAAAACTGCATGCCTGAGAGTTCTCTATAATGTTCTCAAAGGTGTGTGAAGTCCACCAATCCGCACTGGGCCAGCGTGGTGGACTACGGCCTTAACCTGTTCTCGTTGTGGGAGGAGACCCGTGCGTGGCGACAACTTGTGGCGGTATCTTTGAAATTAACTCACTCCCTACCGTGGCACCACCGCAATGTGACGCTTTTTCAAACAGAGATGGTTTAGATCTGCCCTCGATAGCTTAATGTAACAAAACATTTGAGTAAGTGCAAACAACGTTCACTCACTAAAAAGAGGGTAGATATAAATTTATCGCTTCCAAAAGAGTTCCGAGCATTTTTCTCCTAATAAAGTTGAAACGGAACGGTTTTGGTATCAATCACATAACCATTCAGCCTTTTGGAACCGCCCTTACCGTATTTTACCCTTGATATGTTGTTACGCCCGCATTTACATACAAATGTTTCGGCGCCTATCAAGCAAAGTAATAGTCTAAGAGCTGACCGCAAGATTTCCAATATGTTTATCACATCAATATAATATTTTATTGGTTGTTTTTTCACTAAACCGAACGCTGAATCGTCGAATAATTATATTAATATCATGAACTCAATAGAACGAACCGATAACAAACCTTATCAAGACTTAGCTTATACGACAAAAAAAATATTTTATTTTATATTTTATATCGCCCCGATGAAAATATAATGATACCTAGTTAAATTATTTAAATAGCACATAGAAAATAAACTCGTGTATAATTTGTGTTGTGTCGGTTACACAAGTCGGCATTAGTGGCCCCATATGTGTAACACACTGACCATAATTTATGAGTATCTATACGATATTTTTTCTCATTAAGAGAAAAAGGTTCAGTTTGTAAAACACGTCATAAAAAATTTAGATTTAATAAAGTACTCTTTTTTTGGAGTGAATGAACATTTAATTGGTAAATATCCCACATCTTTCACAGTCTTTTCATGGTAATGTATCGAATTAAAACTATTATTTTTATTTCTAGTTCTTACTGATGTTTTATTTATTCAATTTTCTATTGATGCAACACTTAAATTAAAAAAAAACACTAAGAAGCAGTTATACCATAATTTATCTAGCGGACCCAGCAGACTTTGTAGTGCCACATCAAATATATTTATCAATTATACTACTTTTATCAAATTTGATGCTGTTGCTTGATGCGACCAGTGGCGTGCATAGAGGGTATGCACAGGGTATGCAGATGATATTAAATGAAGAAAATCTCCAGTACGAGCTATAAATACTTAGCGACGACGATGTGACATACCAAGCAGCGCCACCTACCGGGTACAATTGAGTTTTCAAACCATTTAGTAACCCATTGAAGTATACACACAAAATCCAAAGAAACTCAGTCTAACCGTTTAGGAGAAGTCAGGTAATAAACACACGTACGGAAAAATTAAAGATTTTTAAAATGCGACGCGTTACATAAATAACTTTATTTTTCTGAACTTAAATGTTCGCAACTAAAAGTATATTCCATCGTAGTCGCTTAGTCTGGAAAGTTACATGTCAAAAGTTTACGTACCGACGCGCTAAGTGAACCGTTGCCGAATTTTTATTTCTTATGAGACATCTTCTTTTATTCTTTGAGACTTATCTGTGAAACCGAAAACCTAACAGTTTTTCAGTAAACAACTGCCACAGTTTTGACTGAAAGAAATGAGATACAACCCTAACATCACAGTATGCATAATTAAAATCGTATGACTCCCGTCACTTTATAAGGTACGCATCGAGTAGTGTAAGTACTATGCGCGTGTCGGTCTTTTATCTTCATTAATTGCACTTGGACATCGTGGTGGATTACGACCTAAACCGTTCTCATTGTGGAGACCCGTGAACCGTATTGGGCCGGTAATGGATTGATATGATGATGATAATGATAATGGAACTGTCTCTTGGCCTATAACTTACATGCTACTGTTACTGCGCCTTTAAGTAATGGGGCATCACATACGACGGAAAAAAAGGTAAAGCTTGAAGGGGATTTAGGGGTAAAATGAATTATGGCTACATTTCGTGGTAATTTTTTTTAATGCTAAATTTTCAAATAATGCATGATATTCACGAGTAGAGAGAGAGAAGGAAAATATACCGCCGCCTTTGCACCCTAGCACTACGTACTATTACCGTTTTCCTTGTGTTTTCCCCATTGTGTTGTGTTGCAATAAAAAATTTCTATTCTATTCTATATTCATGAAATAAATCATGTCTTAGCATTATATGCTATCCTGGCTTAATGTGAACACGCTTCACTCAAATGCTTAAGTAGTACGAGAGGTCTGGTGATGTGCTCTTGCGGAAGATCGTCCTCCGAGCTGGTGCTTAGTGCTCGGAAACCGATGTCCAAACGTTAATCTCTAGAAGTTATTAATAAACAGGGTTAAATAAAAAATATCAGAAAAATCTCGGCCTGTTGTTGTTTACATTAAAACTAACAACCTACGTTCTACAATTCTTTTTAACTCTATAGTTGGTGAAATGTTAAATATTGAATATTTTACAAAGATACTCTACTTATTACTACTCTGTAATGTAAGATCGCGCGGTCACTGACCAGACTACGCGACGTTGTCCAATCACATGTATTTGGTTTCACAGAGTAATGTTTAAAAAACTTTACAGACGTAACATGTTTTTTTTTTGTGTGAAATAAAGTATTACTGAATTTTGAAAAAGCGTAGAACAAAATTTGTTAGTTTTAATGATAGGATCTGCAGATCGAAGAGCTTTCTAGTATATTTTGTTTAACACTAAATATGCCTCTTATTTGTTAAAAGTTTCGATAGTGCGATGTATAATCTTGTGGCGCCATCTAGTTGGTGACGTGTAGACCGCACCATAAAAGTAGTAGCGCTTAATGTGACAGAGCTCCTCCATCGGAGTACTGCCGCCACGCAGCTTTTCTGTATTCGGATTAGAAGGGCATAGTTGCCGATGTAATTATACGCACATGAGGCGTAACGAGACGGCATGTCGCATGTCTTACGATGTATTACTCTGTGTATAGGCTACGGTTTTTCACTTACCATCATATGGGTCGTTTGCTTATTCCGTCAATAATATTTAAACAATAATCCAGTAGTACTAGTTTATCATTCAAGTATAATACCGTAATAGACGCTGCAAGTTAAAATAAAATGAGCAAACAGAAAGCAACCTATGTAGCATATCTGAGTACCGAATTAAAAAAGTTTTGAATGCTGAAGGAAAAAAGGAATGAATAAAATAAAAATATCCATAAACCGTGGATTACTTTACTTCATCGTCCGGCCCATAAACAATAATTTTTACAAAATGTCAAGTATCCGATTGTCTGTTGCTGCGTGAATGATGCACGAACAAACAATAAAAACTTTATAATATTAGCAGGAATGTCTCTAAGCGATTTACCCTCGGGCACACAGTAATGTTGGGAATATACGACTTTCATTAGTAAAACCCAAAGTAGAGCATGGATCTAAGCCAAATGGGCTCAAGTGAATATTATGGATATAACTATCATGCTACTATTTTTTCTTTATATTTTCGTTATTAGGTCGCCTTGCTGTCGCTCTGTTTTAAAAGCGAATAAATTCAGTTTGCCAAACTTGGTATCAGTTCTACGTAATCAAAAAGTTTACGTGAAAAAAAGGCCTGTATTATTTAACTAACATCGAGCTAAGAACAGGTTCTCAAGTTCGGTCTTAAATATCATCACCATCATCAGTTGGCCGGTACCTCCCGCAATGGTGCTGCAACACAGAGTTGAGAAGGTGACCCATTGACCACAATGACGCAACGAAAATTTTAATATTTAAATGCATGTGTTGTTTTTTTTTCATTCCTTTTTTTTAATTGTTTGTATGTTGTCTGATGTGTGATGATGGATGTTTCTAACCTACGACTTCTTTTATTCTACCGACGCTTCTTTTTCCCACAATTCTGCCCATCTTGATGGTCAAAATAAAGTTCAATTCAAGTTGAATAGAATTTCCTTTGAGATTTAGTGTTCTAGTATTAAGCAGACTTTAAAATTACGACTCGGCTGGGCGTCGTTAAGCATTTGTAGGAGGAAACAGCTCGATTATAGATCAAATGTAATACGTGAAGAAGAGTATCATTCAAATCCCATTCCAAAGTTCTCCAACACGTCTATTGCCATACTAGGAAGTTCTGCTGCGGTCCGGTCCATTCTCGGATGTTTCTAAGCCAAAACTTTCTTTTTCTAACACCCCTTCTCTTTTCCATAATTTTGCCCATCATGATGGTCTGAAGGCAACGGTCATGTCTGAGAACATAATTCAGTCATGTCTGAAAACATGCTTCAGATAACGCGTTAGATAGTAAAATAAAGTATCTTTGAATTATGCCACAGTTTTTCCATTGAGATTTAAATACGAGTAAAAGCTAGTTATAAAAAGTGTTGTGTTATTAAAGAATAATGTCAAGCAGGCTTTAAAACGTCGACTCGGCTGGGCGTCGTTAAGGTGCGCGCTTGTCTGTGAATCTCGGACCATTTGCGAAGCGTGTCAAGTGTCCAATCGATGCATTGAGGACTTAACGCTTCCAGCTTGAGATCAATCTATCAGATTTGAGTGTGGAGTTGGGAGTTGAATGTAGTGATGCATAATAACACATAATGTCATTTTTTAACGTTTAGGACTGGGAATGGGAGTGGGAGTGGAATTGGAAGTCGGACTGGGTGTGGCTGTGGGTGGGTTATGAGTATCTTTATACTCAATCTATTCTCACTTCTTTGTATGAAATCGTGTGACGGAAATAGTGTGAAAATCAAAAGAACACAAGACACGCAGTCTGGGGAGAGCATAAAACCGAAGAGTCACTCATAACTTTTTATGCTCCGTGTAACTGCGTTCAAGTAAAGCACAACGTAAGAAGTCCCATCGAAGAACCGACGACTTTTACTGCTCTCAAGATGCAATAAACGTCAGAACGGTTCAAGGGGCACCCCTCCACGTCCAATACCGTTTAGATGCTGACTTGTTAAATTTATCCGGAGTCCTTGGACGTTTACCCACGTATAGTTTTGTCGATCTTCCTGGCGTAGTTGACAGCGCTGTGGTCTTATGGGGATTCCTAATAGGAAAAATTGGGTAATTTCGTCAGTCTAGAAAACCTGGAAAAAATTGGAAAACTTGGTCTGCCACTCTACTGGGAAACTTAGTACGTACCGTACAAGGAAAAATAAATAAAAAATAAAAATCTTTAATTTTGTTTCTTACATTGTGAATGATACATGTTGTGGGGACCTCCTAGTAAGCATTAAAATGCCTGTGTCAGGAGGCCTCACTCTTCCATAGCAAAGGGAAGATATATAAATGATAGCTGGTTGACGCGGTGGGCAGCGACCCTGCTTTCTGAATATAAGACCGTTGGTTCGATTCCTACATCTGGAACTGGTTTGTGTGATGAATGTTTTTGAATGTCTGAGTGTTTATCTGTATATTATAACATGATGCTTATTTTGATCATCTTAAAGCAAAGCCAACCTCAAATATTACCTACAACTACGTTGATGGTATCCTTACGTGTCCTCACTGTGCACGCATATTTAGTGCTAAAATAGGGTATATAAGTCACATTAGGACGCATGAGCGAAGCACTTACATGTAATTTAACAATAAAAAAATAAAACAGAACCAGTCGCTATTGCCGCACGCGGCAGTGAATCAATGAATGAATGAATGAAAAAGTATTTATTTGTATTATATTCTTAAAGATATTCATCAGCTATCTTAGCACCCATAACACAAGCTAAGCTTACTTTGGCGCTAGATGGCGATGTGTGTATTGCCATAGTATATTTATTTATTTAGTAAAACGATTGAGTAGTGTGTCTTGGTGTATTTATGTGTGTGTGTTATTAAGTGCGCCATATCCATGAAAAAAAATATATATTCATTATATTTTAAAAAGAAATAAATTGAAGAAGCGCGTCAGTTTCTTCATAGGTTAGTGTCTTTAGCCAGGCTGTCAAAGATTTGTTACATTCAAATAAGGATTTTTTGGTATATATAACTTTTGTTATTTTTATTGTAACGAGTGGTGACAAACGGTTCCTATGCGACATCCAACCGCCACCACTTTAGACTGCGTTATCACTCTATTTGAAATCAAGTGAAGTCCTGAATTTTATAGCCTTTTATAGAAAAAATATTGAGTTTTTTTTTTTTAAACTTTGTGTTTCATAGTGTTTTGTCTGGTGGGTGTTAGCTACGGCCATTGTAACTCAAATGTATAATATAATATAACGATCTTAAGTGCGATTTCGAGTAGAAACGAATTAGGGGTATCGGCATAAACTGCTATAACAGGTAAGCTCGCTACCATTTTGGACTGCGTTGTCACTTCCCACAAAGTGAGTCACGCGCTGAGTTTTTTTTTTTTTTTAATCTTTATTTAAAGAGCTTTGTCGCCAGCCAATGCGATTATGCCGCTCTGTAAAAGCCAAAGTTAAATTAATTTAATCAATTAATTTTTTTGATAATTTGGAGGATATGTTTCCTAACACTATATCTATACCGCCAGTAGATCGGTATATACAACTAATATTGAAAATGGAACGTCTCATAGACTCATTCCGAACGCATTCCACAAAAATATGGAATGCGTCCTCCACCCTGTGGCGTGCACTTCATGCATGCGCAAAAGCATTGTCTACCCTATTTTTTTTTAGATTTTTCTATTTTATGCCATTTTCCTGCTATATGCACGCCACTGTCTCCACCAAACCACATTTCTTCGCAGTCGGGTGTTACGCAACTGAAAGCGCTGACATTTAGTTGTGTAAGAAAAACACATAAAAATAGTACGCAGACAAAGAAGCGCGTTGCTGCTAGGTTTGAATATTTTATTTTCTCATACGCACGAGATACAACTTAATTTGAGTGGACTTGTGACATTTATTCGTGCTCCGATATAATAAATTAAGCTGCGAGTGGGTGGTCGCTTGTGCATTTGCCCATAAACTAATGTAGGTTACAGACCTCAAAGGAGGTTTATTATGTGCATCCATTGTGATCCCCTTTCTGATACGATTTAGTGAGCAAGTATTTCTCAATCCGTACGAGTTTACGATGTTTACTTAGAAATAAGACATGATTAAGCTTTCGACTTTAATATTTATAATATACTAGCTGTTGCTCGCGACTTCGTCTGCGTTTGATTTTGTTTTTTGATGTGGCATTCAATTGGGATTCAGGTATTCAATATCGCTAAGCCTTAAATGAGAGGTTTGCTAATGTCCGCTGAGGAGTTCTGTCCTCTATATCCAACCACATTTATCAGATCTACACAAAGTTTGGACAAAATTAAACACATATTACACCTCTATAGTACAAAAATAATTATTTAAATCGGTTATAATTTGTCGGAGTTATAGTGTAAAATCGTCAAACACTGTCCCTCTCCCAAAGGAACCGAGCTTAATGGCGGGATAAAAAGTATCCTATATTACTTCTAACACTTCCGAGAATATGTGTACAAAGTTTCATGAAGATCGGTTAAGTAGTTTTGGCGTGAAAGCGTAACAAACAAACTTACATTGACATTTATAATATTAGTAGGGGTAGGGAAGTAGCGGATACCAGTAAAACCGTCCGCGTAATATTTCTGTATCCCTGGCTTCCGAATCTGCCTTCCAAACCGGTGGTAGAGTCACTACAAACGGACTGACTTGACGTTTCAAAAGTGCTTATAAACTAGGCCTACATAAAATAAATGAATTTTGAATTTGAATTAAAGAAATTTTCTCGCTGTTTCTGTGCATAGGTACTTATATTTTATATGTCAATGTATATTTGATGACCGTCTTGGCGCAACGGTGTGCGTTATGTATTTAAGAATGAGGTCCCGGGTTCGATTCCCGACAGGGGAAATTTCTGAATTTTCTAGTTTGGGAGGCTTTGGTCGTGGCTAGTTACCACCCTACCGACAAAGAAGTGCCGCTGAGCGATTAAGTGTTCCCTTCTTGTCTGGTTTTATTGTTTTTTTTTTCTGTCAGAACTCTATCGAACATGTGTTGAGTGCTGCAAAATGATGTTAAAAGTACCTACTTACTTGTTTTTTGCAGTGAAAAAATATAGGTTATAGTTAACCATATTTCGGACTAAGTAGTTAAGTGGTTCTTCGTTATCATATCAACCCATTACCGGCACACCACAGGGCACCGGTATTCTTCCGCAATGAGAAGGGGTTAAGGCCGTAGTCCACCACGCTGGCCCAATGCGGATTGGTGGACTCTACAAATACTCGCATTGATTTAATATGTTAATCTGGCTACTCGCTTTAGAGGATTCTCGATAGAAAAAAATGGGAACATTTTAAGTACCTAGATACTTTTTTGTTGAAAAAAAAAAACTAAATGTTATGTAACCAAAATACTCAGAAAACTGTATGTAACACATTTCTGAGTATTTTACACCACCTTCCTCTCATCTTGAGCTGTGTTTTACACCTTTGGTTGACTGGAAGAGATCGCTATGTGGAGAGTCACTCAGGTCGCTATAAGGCCGCCAAATTGTATACTTTTCGTAAAATTTTCATTTACAATAAAAAGGTATTTATTCATTCATAAATACTAATGATATACAGATAAACACCAAGACATTGAAAAACAAATACCATGGTTTTGTGTCTCTTGTATCAGACGACTTTCGATGCTATGTCGTCTGTGCACCTCCTGGAGGGTCTACCAAAGCAAAGCTTTCAATTGCGGGGTCGCCTCTCCAGCACGTCTATTGGTTCTCCGAGCTAGCCCCAAGTTAGGTGTAGCTTGTGTTATGGGAAATAAGATAGCTGATGAATATATTTATCAATATAATATAATACACATAAATACTAATGATAAACACACAGACAAAAATAAATACCATGGTTTTATGCCGCTTGTATCAGTCAACTTTCTGCGATTCTATGTCGTCTGTGCACCTCCTGGAGGGTCGGAGGCGCCTTTCAATTGCGGGGTCGCCTCTCCAGCACATTCGGACCCAGCGTCTATCAGTTCTCCGAGCTATGTGCCTCTCGTCGTAACTCTGGTGCTTTCTGCGGATCTCCTCTTTTCTGATTTGATCACTTAGATATACCACACTGAGTGTCTCTGAACTTTGTTATGAGATAAAGGTTAGCACTAGGTACTATATATTGAATCTGCAATCTGAAAATTTTGGATTAGATTGATTATATGTAGATTGGCTGAGGTTGTTGATAATAATGACATTAGAGCCGGTGTCACGTACTTTGCTTATAAAAATGACATTAGTGGCCCAGATAAGTTTCAAGGTTCCCAAAATAGGGCACTCCGCCAATTTCAAACTTGTTTCATTCCAGTAACAGGGACTTTTTTTTTCGTTAACTCCGAAGATTATAATAACTTTTTAAGTCCAGCTTTTCAGTGCACGGATAAGCGGATTATTCGGCCATCTTTAACGAGCCAGTTCTTGTCACAATTTTTCTCGCTCAGCCGAAAATATTTTCTTACTTAATTCAGGCGTGACTTTGCGAAATTGCCCCGACTTAGACGACGTCTCTCAAAAAACCGAAATTAATCTCTCGTATGATAATAAAGACACGTCAGCCTTCTGTCATATTACGAGTATTTTTTTTTAATGAAAATCTTTGCCATCTTTGTTTATACCGCGTTAGTACACTTTTCGCTATTTGATAGGAGTTAAAATAAAATTACTCTCTCGTAATAAGAGTATATTTATTTCCCATGAACCACTTCTATGAAAATATAGCATATCATATTGATATTCAATAAATTATTTAAAATCAAAAAACTTCGTTATATGCGTTGATATACGGTGTAACTCACAATGTCTGTACCTTAAGCAGTATTCATAAGTAAACTTTTTAAATTAATCAGCTTTTTCGAATTTCATGGGAGAAGCAGAAGTCTTATGAGCTTTTTATGAAATAACTGGTATAAGGACTTTATTTCAAAATATAATAAACAAAATTCAAAAATGTTTTACTGCTTCGAGTGTTCCAAACGCGCCCTGGGCTAAGAAGAAGCCCACACCAAACATATACGGTTGATTTTATTTTTTATCACCATCTCACATTGTCATTTAAAACTAAATTCAAAATTCAAATTCAAAATTTCTTTATTAATGTAGGCCTATCACAGGCACTTATGAAGCGTTCATACATAAATGTTTACATAATTGTAAGGGGATGGTGACAACTTCGTTCGCCAACTTAAACCTAAAGCTACGAGGGTTCCAAACGCGCCCTGGTCTAAGAAGAGCCCACCACAAACTTAGCCGGGTAAAAAAAATTTTTTTGTTATCATCATCTCACAGTAAATTTATATTCAGCTTTGAAGCTAGAGCAATTCACACCCAAGCTTTTTTATCGTTTAAGTACTATTTAAGAAGCAACCTGAACTGATTATTCAGTTCAAAACATTTAAGTCGAGATCTATGTCAATTAAGAATAGTAATAAGACCACCAGAGCACCCTGGGATACTCCACATCAAAAATTACTACAATCAGTGGAAGTAAATTTAAATATAATTTCCAATGTATCCATTTACATATAATAATTATATTTAGGACCAAATACAAAAAGTCGTAATGCATACATTTATTAATATATCCTAAAACACTGCTACAAAAAGGAACGATAATAAATGGTAGTGCATTTGAAAATTATTATCTGGAGCAGACTTCGATCCGTATACTGTTATAATGTTATGAGATCTAAATGTGTTTCTGTAATTTTGTAATGGCAAGCGATCGTTTAGAACATGTCAAGCTCGATCAATTGCGTCACTCAAATCATTAATGAGCCTATTTCTGTTCAATCAACACTGTTTAGATGCATTTGCAGCTTTCGCAGTTACTATTTACGATTATTGTGCTTCGAAACTTGTGTTTGCACCAAACATTTGCATTTTGATTTTTTAATTATATTTTAACTTTTTATATTATTTACATGTATTTAATAGTATATAATGTAATTACACCTCAACTCTTTTTAACTGTTTTTTGTGTTTTCATTTCATTGTATATCTGAACGAGATCGCTATGTTATGCTGTTGCGATTTTGAACGTATTAAAAATAGAGATATTTTGTGTTCTTCTGTGTGATATACATAACAGAACTGATTTCATGTATCACTTGTGTTGGCCCTCTTCCATTTAATACTCAAAGTTGTGTTATGTGAGGTTGGCTTAATAGGGTTGATCTATTAAAAATATACTGGACTTGCTTATGTTTAAAGTAATAGGTATTTAGAATTGGAACCATCTTAAGTTTAACGGCCGAGTGGCGCAGTGGGCAGCGACCCGCCTTTCTGAGTCGTGGGTTCAATTCCCACAACTGGAAAATATTTGTGTGATGAACAGGAATGTTTTTCAGTGTCTGGGTGTTTATCTGTATATTATAAGTATTTATGTGTAAAAATATTCATTAGTTATCTTAGTACCCATAACACAAGCGACCCTTAATTTGGGGCTAGATGGCGATGTGTGTATTGTCGCAGGATATTTATTTATTTATATTTATTTTAATTGGGTAAAGTCCAAATTCCAATCAAAGGCCTTAAGACTTTTACTGACCATATTTTTTGTTTTTTTTCAGATCCAAAGTGCCTTGAAAATAGACTACGATTGCGATGAAAGAACTCCAAATTTTCTAGTGTGCTTTTAAAACACTTATAACTAGTGATGGGTAATATAGTCCAGTGACCGGTAAAAAATCTATCGTTAATTCATAAAACCGAGGGGGACCTATGTTACATGGATAGATAATTATGTAAAGTTAAACGAAATGTTACGGTAGTGTTGTGGTTAAATATGTTTATCGGTTTATAAATGTGAACAATGGTGTGTGTTACGTGCTTTGGATTAAGAGTGATCGTGTCCCTGATGTGTTGTGTTTACAGTCGTCAAGAAGTTCTTATCGAGGAATCATGTAAGTATTTACTATTTGTTACTTTTAAGTGTCATCATCGTCATCATATGAACGCATTACCGGCCCGCTACAGGGCACGGGTCTCCTCCCACAATGAGAAGGGGTTAAGGTTACAGTCCACCACGCCAGCTCAGTGCGGATTGGTGGACTCCACACTCCTCTAAGAACATTATAGAACTCTCAGGCATGCAGGTTTCTTCACGATGTTTTCCTTCACCGTGGCTGCTTATTTTAGTATTTAAATCGTAACTTAGAAGTGCTTGCTGGGATTCGAACTCGGCACCGCGAAAGTGAAGTCAAAGTGCTACCCACTGCCCACCGCTTCAGTGTAAATATTAAGGATGTATACGTCTTAGTTCCACCAGACCGGACCAGAGAAAATACTGAACTTATGAATCCATAAACTGCAATCCGGGGATCAAACCTTGATTGATGTAGTGAGTAGGTGGGTGTTAACTAATTTCCTAAGATGTTAACTTTTGTCGACGGCACGGTTGTGTACAGTAAAATTCGTAAGAATTTATGATTACACCATAATAGTTTTAAGGCTACTTGTGAATTTTGGTTAGTAGATTTATTTATTATTATTATTATCTGTGTACACTTTAGTGTCTCAGCTAACAGCTGGTATTTCAGGTGTGCACGGACCTAAGTCAAGTGCACACCCAGAGTCATAAAAAAAAAAACTTAATAATTAATTAAGTTAATTATTAAGGTTGTCGGTTTGTATGTGTGTAGGATTGTGTTTGAGGGAAATGTCATGTCTGTGTAGAAGGTTGTGGTTGGACATTATTGTGATTGTGTGTGGGTTCACCAGTTCGATGTGTGTGCAAGTGTTCAGGATTACAGCTTTTTGGAGAGATATGTAGGTGAATTCCGGTAAATTGAGTAAGCTGAGTGACTGGTGAAGTTGTTTGGGATTATTATTATTAAACCGTGACCTCCGTTTCCACAGCGCTCTGAATTGCGCCAGGCAGGTCGTCAAAAATCTGAAACAAAGTACCACTGCTCAGAGCATCCCGCAAGACTGCGGCGTATTTATTTAACATGACTCAATGTTGCCAATTATAAAATAAAGTGCTTAATTAGGTATTGCTTTGTGGTTTGTGTTTGTATGTGTCATTATTCCGCTCAAACGGATGGTTTAATCTGAATAAGGTCTTTTGCAATATGTCCGCAAAATTTTTTCGGGTTTCCTCACTACAAAAACTACTGGCGGCGGCCGACTGGCGCAGTGGGCAGCGACCCTGCTTTCTGAGTCCAAGGCCGTGGGTTCGATTCCCACAACTGGAAAATGTTTGTGTGATGAGCATTAAGTGTTTTTCAGTGTCTGGGTGTTTATATGTATTTTCTAAGTATTTATGTATATATAATTCATAAAAAATATTCATCAGTCATCTTAGTACCCATAACACAAGCTACGCTTACTTTGGGGCTAGGTGGCGATGTGTGTATTGTCGTAGTATATTTATTTAAGTATTTCATCATATTACCGGCCCACTAAAGGGTCCTCCCACAATTAGATGGAGGGGTTACAGAAACAATTATTTACTTTTTTTTATATTTACTAACTAAAAAAAACTAAAAAAAAACTTTTCGCACTCAGCCTTAAGGCGCCGCCCCATGAACACTGTATTAATATAATTAATCACCTTAACACTAGCTAACCGTGACTATCAAATTCCCCAATTACAAATGGAAGTCCTTAATTTGTATGATTAAAACAGCACTCCGGGATACCCCGCGGTATTCAATTAGGCCACGGATGCGGGCATTGTTGCACGGAATTATAATCTATATTTTACCCTACTTTATGTAAATGAGACGCTTCCAGCTGCGCAGTTGTTTATTAATGTACCAGTCAATGGGGATTGTTTTGTTTTAGAACACTTGAATAGAATAGAATAGAATAGAAAAACTTTATTGCAACACAACAAAAAAAAGGAAAATACAAGGAAAACAGTAATAGGACTTAGTGCTAGGGTGCAAAGGCGGCCTTATCACTAAAAGTGATCTTTTAAAGGCAACCTGAGCGTACGAATCCGATAAGAGTGGAAAATGGATGGTGCATAAAGTTACAAAAAAAAACAAAAAAAAATAAAAAAGAAATGTAATATAAACTTACATGAACATACATACTACATTTACATATTAACTACACAAATACCAACATAACTTTATATATACTATGATAGATATATGTTATATATATGTTATATATATTTATGCTATTATAAACTTACATACTACTCAATTACATAAATAAGTAATAATTCTTTAAGCGATGTTTAACTTGAATTCAAAATTCGGTGATTAGGTACTCCCTTAACTGCGAGTAGGTAATATACTTGCAACTTTTCTTATTTTTTTAGATAGATAGATAAAGTCTTTATTGCACAAATTAAAGGTGAAACAAGAAATAACAAACAGAATAAAAATATATGTGTACGCTGCGCAAAGGCGGTGTTATCGCTTTAAGCGATCTCCTCCAGACAAACCTTTATGGTAGAGAATTAGGCTAGGGAATACGGGATAGTGCAACTGTCACCAGTAGTTACCACCAAAATTAAATTAAATGTATAAAATTATAATATTTATATAATAGAACACACATACACTATATTAGATAAATAAAATTCTTTGACGTTCAAATAAAAGCTTTTTATCGTTAAGGTAATCCTTAACATTATAAAAGGATTTTTCTGTAAGCTCACGTTTTATATAAACTTTGAGAGACATCTCAATAATTCAGCCGGTAATCTTTATATATATATTTCTTGTGTGCGTGTGTATGTCACCGAACTCCTCCTAAACGGCTGGACCGATTTGAATGAATTTTTTTGGTATGCGTTTGGGTGGCACCCTGGATGGTTTAGATTCACAAATCAGCCCGACAGATGGCGCTGGGGTCCGCTAGTTTTTTATAAAATAATATAGAATTTCCCTTGAATGACTTATCAATTTTATGTAGCCTAGTAAACTGCACAACGAGTTTTTTTTGTTTCTAATATTATTATTTTTTATGTTACAGTCCATTTTCTTTTTAAATTTTGTAAATATATATTAATCTAGCTGACCCGCGCAACTTCATCTGCACCAAATGAGTTATAACAGTTGTTTCATATGCCTTCCGACTTTCTTTTATCTGTGAAGAGTTATGTCCTATATCTCCTACAATATTTATCAGATCTTCATTAAAATTAGACAATACATACTTGATAGTATACGCTTTTAAATAAGAAAAGAATAATTAAAATCGGTTTAAATTAAACGGAGATGTGAAGCAAAATTGAGAAATATTTTCATTCCATTTCCCGGAGGAAACTTTTTGTTTATCGGGATAAAAAGTATCATATATGTTGACCCGGAATATCAGCTTCTACTATACCAAATTGTATTTCAATCCGTTCAGTAGTTTTCACGTGATGCCCGGACAGACAGACAGATGGACAAAGATTAAATAAAAATTTGTTTTGGACTCAGTATCGATTATAAAGCATCCCCCGGTCAAAATTTTCAAAATATATTAAATGTACAGAAATCTTCCAGTTACAGTTTTATTATAAGTATAGCTTTCCAAATGATAGGTGACCTACTGGCTTTTTCTTTTCCTGGGCCTGTCTCAGTACTTGGTTGGCCTGAACAGTCCGTTGTACCTGGGGCCGCTCCCAGCTGGATCACTCCAGCCAGCCGAGCTCACTCCAGAAGCTCAGCAGGCCGCCCAGGTCGCAGAGTGCTTGCTGAGTGTTGCTGAGGAGCCAAGGTGTGCTGCGAGTTGTTCCACCACTCCATTGCATTGGAGCATTACGTGTTTCGGTGTTTCATCCGGCTCCAAGCATGCTCTGCACAGAGGACTGTCGGTTATCCCTAAAATGGAACCTATACCTACTGGCTATGCACTGTCATTATTTCAGCCTCTTTAAATTTATTCTTTAACTAGCTTTGGCCCGCGGCTTCGCTCACGATAAGTACAATTTTTGATTTGGTAAATTTTAACTTCAAAGTTGTAAAAAAATGTCTTGCTGCTAATAGAAAAATATGAACGTAAAGTACTTAAAAAATCAGAAACTTTCATATACATTTTCATCCCCTATTTGATGCCTTTGGAGGTTAGAATTTTTAAATTAATTGAAACACGTATTTCTTTATTTGTAATCGAAATCCCAAAATCAAAGTTTCATGGAATTAAATTGAAAAAAAAATGTTTTAATGAAGGATTTTATACCAACTTTCATCCCCCATTTAACCCTCTTAGGGTTGGAAATTTCGAAAATCCTTTCTTAGCGGATGCCTTCGTTGTAATAACTATCTGTGTGCAAAATTTCAGCCCGATCTGTCAAGTGATTAGAGCTGTGCGTTGATAGATCAGTCAGTCAGTCAGTCACCTTTACCTTTTATATATATAGTTGAACCACCCGAATGAATTGGTAAAATCTACATGAACGCGAACGAAGCCTGGGATAAAGGCTAGTAATCTGTATGTCACACTAATTTATGGAAATGAGACGCTCCCAGCTGTGCTGTTATTTATCCTATTCAAACCAGTGAATTAGAGCTTGGTTTGTTTTTAAAATTCATGAATTAAATGCACTCCCTTAACCAGTTCGTTAAGCATTCATATATTTTTTTTTTAAGAATGTTTGTAATAACTAAATATTACTTGTGCTCGATTAATAAAATAAAATTCTTGGATCTAGAAACGTTGAAAGTAATAAGGATTTATTATTCATGTTTTTTTAACACATTAACAACTCTGTAGCTTAAATTATTCCTTTTGTTTAATATTTTCTTTTTATGTTGAGCAAATATAATTATGCTTGGTACAACGTAAGTGGAATGATTTTTAGAAAAAGCTACCTCAGAATGTAACATTATTTATTGTTATACTAGCTTTATACATATATATAATATTCTTGGCGAAATAGTATTTAAACACAAGCTAAAAAATGTATACCTTAGCTTACAAATTGAAGCAGCGAGAGAATTTGAGATCTATGCAAAATGCGTACTGTTTGGAATAATTATGTATTTATTTTTTGTTTTTTCTACAATTTAATTTAATTTTCTTTAATTACTTTTCTTTACCTACTTGTTTAATTTAAGTTTGTGTTAGTTTTAGTTTTATTGGCTCTCTTTTACAGTTTATTTGGGTTTATATCTGATACTGGTGCAGACTGAAAATCAGCGCTGAGCATTGTTGCTAATGCACAGCATAAGGCTGAGTTTGCGGCCATTTGCCATATTGTTAATATTTATTGATGATTCTTTTAGTTATTAATCTTGTATTAACAATAGTGTATGGCAATAAAGGATTTTTATTATTATTATTATATATATCTATCATTTATTATTATTTTTTTTTTTTTTTAATTATTAACAATGCTTAAGAATAAATTAAAAAACACTATTAAAAATTTATAAAAAAAAAAAAAACTTTTTACATCCATTTTGACATCAAAAATAACGACGCATATCAACGCAAATAATATTTTGGCCAATACTCAGAATGGATGTAAGTCCCGGTCTCGTGGTACAAAGGAACTCCTCATCATTGATACTGCTATTTGCCAGCAGGTTCGGCGAAACAGAAAAAACCTCACGGCTGCTTGGATTGATTACAAGAAGGCCTATGATTCGGTGCCTCATTCGTGGCTCATGGAAGTCATTCGGTTGTATAAAGTCGATGCAACTCTATGCTCTTTTCTTGAGTCATGCATGAGGCAGTGGATGACAGTCCTTCGTCACCCAGGAGCTGTTGAGAACTCTGAATCGACTGAACCGATAGGAATTAGGCGGGGTATTTTCCAGGGCGATAGTTTGAGTCCTCTATGGTTTTGCCTAGCCCTTAATCCTCTCAGTAACTTGCTGATGGACTCAGGACTAGGATTTCGCCTTCGCAGGGGTGGTGAGCTCATATCTCACTTACTGTATATGGATGACCTCAAGCTGTATGCATCAAAACGATCAGACCTTATGGCATTGTTAAAGATAACTCAGACCTTTAGCAATGACATAGGGATGGAATTTGGTGTAGACAAGTGTGCGGTAATCAATGTAGAGCGAGGTAGGGTTGTGAACTCTGAGAATATAGTTCTTTCAGAAACTATTATTGGGTTTATTTATTATTATTATTATTATTATACCGCAACTTCGTTTGCTTTTTTTAAAACATTACCGAAACGGTTTCTTTTATGGCCAAGGGTTGAGTTTGAGCTAAAGGCCCCGGGTTTGATTTATGGTAGGGGCAATTTGGAAATGACTAATTGCTGTAGTTTCTCCGATCTAGTCTGATATGAGGATTCGGACGTCGCTAGTTACCACCCTACCGACAAAGACGTGTCGCTAAGCGATTTTCGTAGAAACCGATTAGTTCAGTATAACTGCCATATCCCTAACAGGTTAATCCATTTCCATCTTAGCCTGCATCATCACGAGGTGAGATTGTAGTCAAGGGCGGAAAGAATAAGCATAATAAATATGGTTCTTTCGATTTAATATCTTTACGGGGTGATTCCTTATGAAATATACTTCTGCATCGTTCAACATTATTCCGCAATTCGGTTACACGTTGTACATACACGCAACATTTTAAAACATGACCGGAATCCCGAAAGCATTTGGAGTAATTAATGTGATTAGTAAATAATCTTATTTCCCGGCGTACTTTTAATACGGGTCCTGCATTAATAAAGGCGGATTAAAAAAAACTGGCTAACTGCGAGTCAGTATCGCGCTTTCATGGGTTCTGTATCATCCGCTGCTTATTAACGTCCCACTTCTGCGAACAGGCCTTCTCTCTTTTAATAGAGCATGGACGGTTTTAGAGTATGGACCCACCACACTACTTTAATGCGTTGGTGGGCTTCAACGACTATTTTAACGAGTTACCCGGACCGATGGCTTCACGTGCTCTCCGAAGCACAGGGTTCACCGCCAATTTCCAAAATTCCGAGCTGGTACTGAAAATTCTTGTACAGAAATTGCACAATGCCCTACCCATGCTTCGTACCCAAAACCACGTGATTCATAGTTGAATATGCCTACAACTATTTGACGGAGGCCGTTTTTGCAGCCCATTTTCGGCTCCAAAACTGCACGAATTTTGACGTTTAGCACTTAGATGGCTGGCATCCTTCAGACAGGACTCTGTTAGCCCGGAAAAGCACGAGTGAACAACCAAAAGTTTCAGTTTATTTTTACCTATAGGATATAATTCCAATTCCAAATTCCTAAATATTTACGTTTAAGATGGACTCCTTGACAAAATGATGATCCTATATCTGTATTGGACTGTAAAAAAAGAGTAAAAAATATATTCATTCTCCCCCTCATAAAGTTTCCACACTCTCATTTATTTATTTATTTATTTATTTATAAAGGACAACCAACAGTAGATACATTAAAACTTGCTTTTTTGGAATGAGTCACATAGTAAATGTTCAACTATTTACAGGTTATCACAGCATGCATTAAAATGTAAAAAAGTCATTCTTATAAATTATTAACAATTAATTATTAGTCAGTTAATATAAACCTTTAAAAGTATAAATATTTAAAGCTAAATTACAATAAAAAAAATTAACTTAATCAATTATTAGGAGACAAAACAAAACAAAAATGAAATAAATCGGATTAAAATAATTAATATTGATGTCTTAAAAGTAATAAATAAAATTAAACTTAAACTTAATAAACTAAAATGTAAGTCAGGTTAATTATTAGAACAAATATCTATAAATCTCTCAAAGGTAAGTAGATTTAAACTGCTTTTTAAATAAACTTTTTTGCATAAAAGTTTATATGTTTTAGTTTTAATTATTAACCAATACCCATTGTATAAATGGTGGAAGAAAAATAAAAGCATGAAATTTGTTTTAGTTTTTTTCTTTCTAAGTAGAGACCAATAGTAAATTCATTGTTGATAATAAGACCTTACTTCAAAGCAAGAAAACAATTTGTCTCGGCTCCTTTATTAATCATGAAAAATAACATATTGAATACCTTCTGATAGACGGCCGATTGGCGCAGTGGGCAGCGACCCTGCTTTCTGAGCCAAGGCTGTGGGTTCGATTCCCACAACTGGACAATGTTTGTGTGATGAACATGAATGTTTTTCAGTGTCTGGGTGTTTATCTATATATTATAAGTATTTACGTATATTATTCATATAATTATTCATCAGTTAACTTAGTACCCATAACACAAGCTATGCTTACTTTGGGGCTAGATGGCGATGTGTGTATTGTCATAGTATATTTATTTAATTATTTATTTATTTATCTAGTACCAAATTTGGTTTTGGGATAACATTCTACACCAAACATCCAATCAGATCTTGTAACTCATCCCGTCTACCTAAACCAGACTGACAGATATTGATTGCACCGTTTTTCATATAAGTTACGGAACCCTACAAAGTTAAACCTCAGCACGCAGTTACTGAGGACGTGTGAAGCGCTCGCTAATTAAGCCTAATTAAAAAGTTGTCATGTCCCATCCAGCCGCTTTAAAGCGCTGCGATGTTTCGAGGATTTTCATGGCGAAGCGGTTTGCTCTGCGGACTTATGAAGTCCTGGTAAGATGTGCTAGGGATACATTTTTGGGAATTATTACTTGGGAGACTACAGTCCCGCGCTTCTTTCGGTGGTCTTTCTTTCGGAGCTATTGACTTTGCGGCTTTATGAACTTTTACTTGAGTTGCTAGGAAGATAGAGTTGTGTAGGAAATGATTCGGTAATAATAATTGAGAAAGTACAGTCCCGCGCTTAGATGTTTTGCGGTCGTTGAGTTTCCTGTGCGGCCTTATGTGTTCCTGGTAAGATGACATGGAGGACTTTGACTTGATACTACAGTGCCGTGCTTAGGTGTTACGGTGGTCTTATGTTCTTATGTGTTCCTAGTAAGATTGCGTGGTGTGGCCAATTTTTTTGTCATAATAAAAAAATAAAATTTAAGAGACTACCCTCGCTTAGAGGTTTCGGCGGTCCTTCTAGCGAGGCGGTTTCCTGTACGATTCATGTGGTCTAAAGAAGGTCTAGGAAATCTAAGGTAAACTTTGTATTGCAAACGATACCTATAGTTATATCATCGACGTATAATTAAGTTTATTACAAATCAGTCAAATCCATAAAGTTGTTTTTGCGTGAAAGAGTGACAAACATAAAAAAAAAACAAAATAAAATTATTAATAATAATATTATCAGTAAACCTAAAAAACTAAATTTTTAAGTTGAGTTTTACTGTTTGTAACTACCGGGTTCTTGATTGCAACTTTTAACTTGTCTTGTGCTGGTTTGCCTGGTTAAAATCGCTTGTGGGCGATAAGGCCGCCTTTTTTACCGGCCCAATCTTTGTTAATCTTCATTCTTGTCAAACTTTTTATTATATTTAGGTGTAGATTAAAAGTATAGAAATAAATCATCTATACATACTCACAAACTTTCGTTTGTAATATTAGTAGACGGCCGATTGGCGCAGTTTGCAGCGACCCTGCTTTCTGAGTCCAAGGCCGTGGGTTCGATTCCCACTACTGGAAAATGTTTGTGTGATGAGCATGAATGTTTTTCAGTGTCTGGGTGTTTATTTGTATATTGCTATTATTTATGTATATTATTCATAAAAATATTCATCAGTCATCTTAGTACCCATAACACAAGCTACGCTTACTTTGGGGCTAGATGGCGATGTGTGTATTGTCGCAGTATATTTAATTATTATTTATTTATTTCTAAAAAAAAAAAAAATCAACCGGTATTTGCAATTTTTCTTTGATCTATATATAGGGTCCTACGTTGTGGGAATTATAACAACTTAAAAATTACAATAATGTCAAAGAACGCGGATATTTTTTTAGTTAATAAAATAAGTTTTGCCGCATATCGTGTATTACAATCTAAAATAATCACTGTCATCTCTTTTCCATAACACGAAAAAAGAAGTATGGCTTTAAAAATTAACCGTGGTATACAATGACGGTCGGCCAGCTAATTAAGCAAATTCATAAGCAACACGTTGCGTCCAAACGCTTAGCAGCGCTTCGATACATATTACTCACGCTTTAACCGCCTTTGTAACATGCTTTTATGAGCGCAAAATGTTGTAATCTTTCATAGTGATGTCGCATCTATTAAGTTGATTATAAACTTTATCGATAGCTTAGAGAAGATTAAAATGCAAAGTTGCCATACTTTCTTAATAAAAGGCGAATTTAACTGGTATGCAATGATGGTCGGCTAGCTAATTAAGCAAATTCATAAGTGACAAGTCGCGTCCAGCCGCTTAAGAGCGCTTCGATACTCATTACTCAAGGTTTATGTAAGCACCTTTGTGGCATGCTTTTGTGAGCGCAAAATTTTGTAATCTTTCATAGTGATGTCTCATGTGTTAAGTTGTTATAGTATCGATAACTTTTAGAAGATTAAAAAGCAATCTTGCCATTTTTACGTAGAAATATAAAACGATTTTTATTATTACACTTAAGCCCTTATCTCGTAGTAGGTAAATGATGAAAGAGGCAGTAAGACTGACGGTCATACACAATAGAAAAGCATCATGTACAAAAAAAAAACTTACCAAACATTGATAAATCGCAGACAATAAGACAATAAACTATCGATATAACACGAAATTCACATCATTAATTCTCATCACTTTCAGGCCACACACGCGTATCGTGTTACAAGGCGCTTCGCCCACTTCAAAAGTTTGAGATTTTTTTTCTCTCCTCCCTTTCACACCTACATTTCTCATCGTTAAACAGAAAGGGATGGACGTAGGAAGGATAGAAAACTAACAAGTGTGTTCGATTTTAGGGATGTAATTAAGAAAGCTTATGAGTGCTTGATTAAATATATCAAATTGAAATCAGGGCGGTGTGGTCTCTACCTACTTGCTACTCGATGCACCCTATACTCTGACTGTTTAGAAATTTCCAACGATACGATTAACGGAGACTGACCAAAACAGTATTATTTTTTAAGCACTTATAAATATGATTGTGTTGGTATAAATGTTAATAATACAATATTATCTATTTATTAGGCGTCTATTAATAATAATAAAGGGGAAGAGTTTGTTTGTTTTTGCGAACTAATCTCTGGAACTACCACTTGGATTTTTAAAATACTTTTACATTTAATATAATAGTACGAATTATTGCTATAACCAGGTTGCTCTTCTAATAATTTTAAATGACATTGAGAGATGGTGATAACAAAAAAAAACACCTGGCTAAGCTTCTTCTTAGACCAGGACTCGTTTGGAACCCTCGTAGCTTTAGTTTTAAGTTTACGAATGTGGTTATCGCCATCATCTCTCTACTGTGTAATTCTTATGTACGCATCAAAAGTGCCACCTATGGGCCAACTTAAATAAAGATATTTCTGACTTTGACTTTGAGCCCATCTAAGAAATGGGGTTATTAGTTTTTTTTATTACGTTCGCAAACAGATTATACTATCAAAACTAGAAAACTAGCGTAGGAAGTACAACGTGTCATAATGTAAACCCAATTTCTGGCAAACCGGCATGCGTATCTGAAAAATAACTATAAGCTTAAATGAAATTATTAAATTTTCACCCCTTAGAGGTTTCATAAGGGATGAACGTTAAAGGTACATTATTTTTGATACATTACATTCATCATTACATTGACGGCCGACTGGCGCAGTGGGCAGCGACCCTGCTTTCTGAGTCCAAGGCCGTGGGTTCGATTCCCGCAACTGGAAAATGTTTGTGTGATGAGCATTAAGTGTTTTTCAGTGGCTGGGTGTTTATATGTATTTTCTAAGTATTTATGTATATATAATTCATAAAAATATTCATCAGTCATCTTAGTACCCATAACACAAGCTACGCTTACTTTGGGGCTAGGTGGCGATGTGTGTATTGTCGTAGTATATTTATTTATTTATTTATCATACAATCGTCTTTAAAAGTGCACCAAATGTTTAACAAACCTGCAATCTTTTCGTTTTATTTAAACTGTTATAAAACGGACGACAAACAATAATTGTTCTGCATAGTAACACTATTGCCAAGAGATTTGAACTCCATAATCCACTTTTATGCTAGCGGTTGAACAAAGAACACTGACTTTAATACAATCTCACGGGACGGGATGAAATGAGAGTGTATTTCGTTTTACACGGCCACCAAAGTTTTAATACCCCTGCAAACTGCTTATACGTCACATCAAATCACTCTTACCCTTGATTATATAAATACGAAAGTTTGTTTAATCCGTCCTAATTTCACGCAGCAAAGGGTCGACGCGCTCACATAGATGCTTACTTTATACACGACTAATAATTTTGATGTCGCAGTGGACATGCTTTCTGAGTCCAATGTTTATCTGTATATATAACTATTTATTTTATATTATTCAAAATAATATTCGTAATCCATCTTAGTACGCATAACACAAACTACGCTTACTTTGACGATGTGTGTACTGTCGATATATAATATATATACTAGCTGTTGCCCGCGACTTCGTCTGCGTTTGTTTTTGTTTTTCGTAAGACATGTGGCATTCAATTTAAGTGTAATTCTACTAAAATTTTTAAGTTGTATATTCTTATATAAAAAAAATAAGTAAGTAATTATTTAAATCGGTTATCATTTGACGGTGTTATGGTGTAAAATCATCAAACACTTTCGTCCTCTCTCCCAAAAGAACTGAGCTTAAGTTCGGGATAAAAAGCATCCTATATTACTTCTAATACCTTCAGGAATATACATACAAAGTGTCATGATGATCGGTTTAGTAGTTTTTGCGTGAAAGCGTAACAACCAAACTCACATTCATATTTATAATATTAGTAGGGATTTATTTAGATTTAATATTTATTTTATTTTATTTTTATTTCACTTCACATTGACTCTTGACTCACTCTTGACAATCTCACATTTACTTAAAACCTACGCCTTAGGTTGATAGACCTAGGTTTGGTAGGACGTTTTCTTGGCATGATCTGCGACGTTTTGATCTTTTTATAGGCGTTTGTTTTCCATTTAACATCAGGTAGGCGATCTACATGGTCATTCAATTATAACTATAAAAAAAAAATCTTACAAGATGGTAAGTGATGATACAGTTTAATAAGATAATAATAATAATTGTCTTTATTGTGTCTCATTTACAACTTTACTTTTTCACTTTTTTTTTTTTTTAATAAATAAATAAATATACTACGACAAGACACACATCGCTATCTAGCTCCAAAGTAAACGTAGCTTGTGTTATGGGTACTAGGATTGCTGATGAATATTTTTATGAATATAATACACATAAATACTTATAATATACATATAAACACCCAGACACTGAAAAACGTTCATGTTCATCACACAAACATTTTCCAGATGTGGGAATCGAACCCCCGGCCTTGGACGCGGAAAGCAGGGTCACTGCCCACTGCGCCACTCGGCTGTCAAACAACTACAACAACAACGGATTCTTATAATCTAAGGACCGGTAACTAAACTGTTAAAAACTGGGTTACAGCTATTAACGCCCACCTCCGGGTTTTCTTAAATACAAAGAGACTAATTCAAAGAAAATTAAAATATTACAACTAAAACAATACAATTTTCAATTTTATAATGTACGTGTTCGTGTATGCGTACGTGTGCGACAGTGTGTTTGTATCTGTGTGTGTGTGTGTGCGTGTGCTTGCGTGTGTGTTGTGTGCTGATCATAGCGGGCTAACCTCTTTGGGGATACCCCAAATCGACCCTAAACGCGACTTCACACCGGAACGCTAAATCGTTTGGCAAGATGTGCCTCTTTTTCGGTTGGGTGGCGCCACGGCCTAGGTTCCCACCAGTCCAGACGGATGAAAATTCACCCGGGACTGCTTACTTGTAAGTCTCAAGTAAAGCCAAGTCTTACTTGTAAGACCACAGGCCTCACCAATATGCCAGGTAGCCAATAGCTTATCCGCATCCATCCATCAGAGCAAAACTTTGCAAATCTATGAAAATAAATCGCTTTCCAAATTCGTATATTTTCAAACACATTCCCAGTAACAGTCTTCCAGTCCAATCGGTTTAAAAGCGCCATAACGGTATCGCCAGATATTTGTACTCCAAAATACACTATTCAAAAAAACTTAAACAAAGTACTCTGCACTTTAATGCTATCTCACGGGATGAGATGGAATTAGAGTAGCCACCTACCTAGTTTTTGTTATAAACTCATTAAAATTGAACACCCCACCCCTGCAAACTGTTTATTATACCTGTCTACTCTTTGACCATTAATATTGTACATGTGAATCAGATGTCAAAAAGTACGTGAGTGAAAACTTATTATTGATGGATAACATCAAAAATAAATTTTTGCACAAATGTCGGAAGTTTATTTTCGTAATTTGCTAGTGAAAATCTAATGTGTTCATGCTTAACCTCCGAAATAGCAAATAGGCGACGGCGATTTTATCCCAAGGACATAAATATTATCATCATCACAATTATCAGCACGTCATCGTACCATTGCTTTTTGACGTGACAACGTCTTATAATTCGATGGAGCCGGCTGCACGCACGAAAAAACATGACGTATGCGGCGTTACCTCGCTCTGAGGCGTTCCATTCAAGGCTTGAAGTGCAAGCGAGAGCGCGGAACGAGCGAAAAAGAGGCACAGTCGGCCTCCGCGTTCGACATCTGTCTCTCTCCTACTTGAGCGAGCGATGCGTCCGCGTGGACAGCTTCTATACAATAATACATTTACATGTTTTCGGCAAGGATGAAGTGCAGTGAAAAGTGAATGTGGTGTCAATTGTTTATAGCAACATTAATATCTATCAAACAAATAAAATTAAATTTTTTTTTTGAAAAATGCAACCATTCCATCAGTATTTTCTTACGACGTTGTCAACTATCGTCAGTAAGCCGACTTTACAAACAACCAATTTTTTTCATAATATATATAATTGGCGGACCGCAGAAGCTGCCGAATCTGCTCAAATGCTTAAGCGCCGTAAATACTCCGTTAGGTAGAGGCCGCACTACGGTTTTTTCCAGCGAGCGGTTAGCCGCTATAACCGCAAAACCGCACGAGAATCACACACTACGATTAAAAACCGCGAAATTGCTTCCAATTTTCGCAGTATTGAAGATGGATTTCAAGAGAGCAGTATGTATTGTTGCTCTAATACTAAGAAATAGAAAAAGAAGACGTCAGCGTAAATTTCGCAAATATTGGGTCCATCCAATTGTTTACTACGTGTGGATAAACTTCCTCCCAAAGTTTATTTTTCTCGTTTCTATCACTATACTGACGCAAAGTAGTATCATACAAAGCTGGTCTTTTTTGTACTTCCACTATGATTTTTTGGGATAAACTTTCATATTGTGGATCGTGTGAAACAGACTCTGACTCGGTCGACGACATAGTTACAATAGCGTGACCATACAACTACTCTTCACGGCGGTCTGCCGAATACTGGCAAAAACCGCCCGCGGTTAACGCGATAGTGCGTGCGCGCTAAGTAAGTTCTATGGATTACAAATTATAGCACGGTTTTTACCCGCGAGCATTTTGTAACATTCCACGGTTTTAAAATCAGTCGCGGGAAAAAAACCGCAAGTGAGCCCGTTTGTATTCGTTTGCTTGACTCACAAAATCACACGTTTAAAAACCGCGGCGGTTCAGCCGTAATGCGGCCTAGCACTTAGTTGTAATGACTACGTTTTTGCGGCGCTTGCGTTTGAGACCATGGTCTTCGGACACGAAAAATTTTATTAACATAGTGTCACAAAAATTGGTACTTACGTCTGGTGACCCAAGAGCTGGCGCTTATCTAAGTCTAGCTATACAAAGGGGCAATAGCGCCAGCTCTTGGGTCACCAGAAAGGTAAGGAATATACAGTCCTACGAAGTACCATTTTGTGTCCATCAATGTAGGTGACGACCACGCCCCAACCAGTCTGACATGTCTGAATCGACTAAGAAGTGTCCATCAATCTGAGACGTAGGTTTTAAGTCGCATGTGCCCGTAATAACAACGATAACCACATAAATTTAAAATGCATATAAAAAATTTCGGAACGGTCAGGATTTGAACCTGCGACTCTCTGGCAATTGCGGCCTGAGCGCTTTCTCCAATTAAACTATGGCTCTCCTACCGTCGATGCCGAAATAAGTATATGCCTTTCACATCTGGCTTATAGCGACTGTAGCGTCATCTAGTAGAAAACGTTGCAGTTTCGATCTACTTTTTCAAAGGTTTATATTACAATGAGATCCGTTTGAAACAAGAGATGACACATTGCTTTTTTAAATTGTGAAAGGCATCGAGCGTAGGAGAGCCGTAGCTTTATTGGAGAAAGCGCTCAGGCCGCGATTGCCAGAGAGTCGCAGGTTCAAATCCTGTCGATTCCGAAAATTTTTATATGCATTTTAAATTTATAAAATTGATAATTCCTCCAAGTGTAGGTAAAAACAATAGTAAAAATTATAAAGATAACAACTTAATCCACTGAGGCTTGATTCATACTGTTTTAATAGAAAGGTTAACACTATTGCCAAGAGATTTGAACTGTAAGTACCACTTCAATCCACTCGTATGCTACGGAGACAGCTATGCTCGGAGTATCCAGATACGACAGGTACGAACCAGAGTTAGTTCAACGAGTCGCGACGCTGAAGTGGGAATAGGTGGGGCATATGTCTGATGGACTACTAATAGGTACTAGAATGGCGACCTCGCACCGGTAAACGCAGCGTTGGTACACCTCCGACAAGCTGGACAGACGACATCATGCGAGTCGCCGGAAGCCGCTGGACTCAAGCAAAACTTAATTTATTTGTTTAGAACTCCCTACAAAAGACCTATGTCCAGCAGTGGACAATCGGTTGATAAGATTATGATGAATACAATCCTTAAAACTACTGACTTAAATGCAATCTCACGGGAAGAGAAAAAATGAGAGAACTTAGTTTTGATTTTCGATCTCAAAGGTTTAATACCCCTGCAAACTGTTTATTTTATGCGACTGCGTGACAATCAAATAATATTTAATATATCCATAAAAATGCATTGGTTTCGAATTGGATTAATTTGGAACTAATTCCCAGCTACCCAGTCTCGCACTACTTACCGTAGGAGAAAGGTGACTTAAAACTATTGCCAAGAGAATTGAACTCTACAATCCACTCTTCCAAAGCGCTTAGACGAAGAATACTAAATCTGAAATCTCTTGGGATGAGATGAAATGAGAGTAGTTTTGATTTTCTACCCCTAAGGTTTATTACCCCTGCAAACTGTTTATTTTATCCGAAAACGTAATAATTAAATTATGAATAACACATAGCTAGCTTTGAATGTCGAGTCTTAGTTTTTGAGATTTATTTTGCCATGATTTATTACCAATTCTAACGGTATTTGTATGTATGTTGGTTTGTACGTTATAATGTTTCCTCCATTCGACTACCGTGGCGTAGGTTTTTTCTCGTCTGTTCTGGTGGATGGCTTCGGCCGTGGTGAGTTACCAGCTTACGTACCAATGGTACAAACCGATAACGGTTTTAACGAACCCATACAAGTTGTTCCGCTACCAGCATAGTTACTGTGTATATGGCACCATGTTATTTCACGACGATTTCCCAAAAAAAAAAGTCCTTCAGCTGCTTGCAGTTTATATAATATTTTGATGATGATCCCAAGCGCGAATCCCAAGTTTCCGCGAGTGTATTAAACTTAGCTGAATAATTTCCATCAGCGTTAAACTTTGCTTATACATGAAAATGAATCGGCTTGGAATTGGATCGATTTCAAACATATTCCTAGCATCGTAGTCGCTAGTAGAGCGAGATAGGGAGCGATTAGTTCTTAAACAAAGAATACTGAATCTAATTAATCAATCTCACGGGATGGAATGAAATACGAACAGTTTTAGTAATACGTAACTTAAAATTTGATACCCCTGCAAACTGTTTAATTTATTGTCAAAGTCCAAGTCAAGTCAAATATTTCTTTATTCAAATAGGCACATAGATGGTACTTTTGATACGTACATTACATGTAAAATATGACATACGAGTGAGTTGATGGCGATGAATAAATTCGTCAACTTAATACTAAAGCTACGAGGGTTCCAAACGCACCCTGGTCTAGGAAGAAGCCCACAACAAACGTAGCCGGTTGTTATTTTTTTTTATATCACCATCTCACATTGTCATTTAAAAACTATTAAAGAAGCAACCTGGTTAGAGCAATAAAATTGGACTTAGTAACCATCTATTCTTCTGATCAAAAATGTCAGAATGTGTAGTAAGCATTGGATTTTTTGCACAGACAAAGGTTATGGGATGGATTGACGTAATTCGATTTTTATCACGCGCAAAAATGCACGGTCTCTATGGAATAGATCTTATAGGCACTTCAGTAATTACTAGGTTATCACTATAATGCGATTTTTTTTTCATATTTTTAATTTTCTCTGAATGAACCAACGTATTTCTAGCATAGACAGGGAAATCGGTAAACAGTTACGCGGTAACTCTAAACTTTGTTAATCTATGAGATTAAACACCAAGCAACACTGTCTCACACTGCTCTAACACTATCGACAAGAGATTTGAACTTTACAATCCACTCTTCGGGAGCACTTAAACAAAGAATTGAGTTTAATGCAATCTTACGGGATGAGATGAAATGAGGGTAGTTTTCGCTACATACGTCTCAAGATTGAACACCCCTGCAAACTGTTTATGTTTCCTGACTATCTATTCTAGTATTAATACTAGAATGCAAACTGTTTATGTTTCCTGACTATCTAGTCTAGTATTAATACTACTTTGCAGGGGTGTTCAATCTTGAGACGTATGTATTTCTAGTATTAATACTAGAATAGATAGTCAGGAAACATAAACAGTTTGCAGGGGTGTTCAATCTTAAGGTATGTATTACGAAAACTACCCTCATTTCATCTCATCCCGTGAGGTTGATTCATTAGATGCATTAGATTGAGCATTCTTTGTTTAAGAACTAATCGCTCCCTATCTCGCTCTACTAGACACTACGATGCTAGGAATATGTTTGAAATCGATCCAATTCCAAGCCGTTTCATTTTCATGGATAAGCAAAGTTGAACGCAGAGCTGATGGAAATTATTCAGCTAAGTTTAGTAAGTAAGTAAGTAGTAATTATTTAGCTCGGTCACAAAAAGATCTAATACTACTAATAGTAGTACAGCTTTTTGGGACCGAGATCGTCCGGGGAAGTACTATCGCTTGTTTCTGCCGCTAAGCAGCATTTTTGCGATGCTGTGTTCCGGTCTGAAGGGCCGGTACAGGTGTAAAACAGGAACATGAGGCACATACTTCTCAAATTGATGGAAACAGGGCTTGTTCTGGGACGTGCTCCTTGCATGACGTTGCCCTTGCCCTGTAAAGTTTTGCTCTGTTTATAGGCAAATGTTTTCCAATTACCGTCAGGTGAGCCATTTGCTTGGTCCATCAATTATTACTACAGTAAAAAAAATAAAAAAACTAACATATTAAGAATGTGATGTTTGTTGGTTGTCCTTCTTTCGCAACGCAGAACCAATGCAACGAGTTCACGAGTTTTTTTTTGTATATACAAAGTTTAAGGTTCTGAGAGTAACTTACTTTTATTTATATGCCTTTAAATCGTCAACCCATTACCGACCAACCCACTAGAGAGCACGGGTCTCCTATCAGAATTAGGTCGTAGTCTACCACGCTGGCCACGTGCGGATTGGTAGACTTCACACGAGAATGAGAATTCTTCACTTCCTTGAGAATGTTATAAAGAACTCTCAGGCATGCAGGTTTCCTAGCGATGTTTTCCTTTAACGTTTACAGTAAGTGATATCTAAATACCTTAAATTAAAAACGCATAACTCCAAAAAGTCAGGGGTGCGTAACAGGGCTCGAAATCGGTCTCCACGAAAGGAAAGCCGAAACTTTTGGATAGTACTAATACGCAATTCTCATTATTAACTTGCAGTTAATGGTTAGTTTTCTTGTAATCTATTCGTGCAGTAACTTCAGAATTTTTGACATCGTTAGGGAAATTGTTAAACAGTATACAGTAACAAAGTTTAGCACTTTGTTAATCTATGAAATTAAACACTAAGCAACAATCTTTGATACTGCTCTAGCAGAAAGGCTCCGTAACACCATCACCAAGAGATATGGACTTTACAATCCACTCTTCAAGAGCGTTTGAACAAAGAACTGACTTTAATGCAATCTCACGGGACGAGATGAAATGAGAGTAGTTTTTGTTATCTACTCCCTAAGATTGAATACCCCTGAAAACTGGTTTATTTTAATTGACTACGCTTCTTAATATTAGAAACGTAATGGCGGCTGTACACACTCGTCGAGAGTTTCGGCCGGTGATAGTCTCGGCGAGAGCGTACTTGTACACACTCGCGTTTTCATTTGTACGGAAGATTTCTGTGACAATGGACGTGGAAATTGCAGCTGCTGTTAAAAATCTGTTTCTTGTTTTGTTATTTCATTCACTTTAATTTTTTTCCGCTTTCGTCCAGCGATTTCTACGAGTCGTTTTTTTTATATTGGCGGTATTGCGTTGATGACAAAGATAAAGAAAAGTCGCTCACGAAAAGTTCCGTTCAACTATGTATAAAAATCATGTCTGCTGTATGGGAACCCCCTAAATATTTATTCTTTTCTGTTTTTTTTAGTATTTTTTGCTATAGCGGCAACAGAAATACAATTTCCATTTCATTTCATTTTACATCTATAACTAGGTGATAACCGCGACGTCGTTCGCGTTGATTAAGGGTTTTCTAACTCTCTCACTCTTTCTCACTCACTCTTCTTAACTCTCTTATTTGTCTTACGTGCTATTTCAGACTACAATCTATCTCTGTAACAAAGTTCTGCCAATCGACTAGCTCCTGCCCGCGACTTCGTCTGCGTGGACTTCATAATTGGGTGTAAAGCTTCACTCGTTAACACTCTCACTTCGTTAGTTTTTAATTTTACTTCGAAATCAATTTAAGAGATCGGTATAGAAAGTACATGCCCTTTTCTATAGCTTAGGTGACATGCATACCAAATTTCAAAGCTTAGCCCGCGGCTTAGTTCGTAAACAATTTTAAATTTTCCATCGGGAACTCTTTAAGGAATCGGGATGAAAAAGTAGCCTATGTTGTTTTCCATGTCCAAGGCTACATGCATGCCGTAAATCCGTTCAGCCGTTTTTGCGTGATTAATAAACAAATATGACGGCCGATTGGCGCAGTTTGCAGCGACCCTGCTTTCTGAGCCCAAGGCCGTGGGTTCGATTCCCATTGCTGGAAAATGTTTGTGTGATGAGCATGAATGTTTTTCAGTGTCTGGGTGTTTATATGTATTTTATAAGTATTTATGTATATAATTCATAAAAATATTCATCAGCCATCTCAGTACCCATAACACAAGCTACGCTTACTTTGGGGCTAGGTGGTGATGTGTGTATTGTCTACTTATTTATTTATTTATTTAAACATACATCCACACTTTCAATAATAATACATAATCTGTAAAAATTTCAACTGTCTAATCATCACGTTTCATTAGACGAATTGGTGGTTGGTTCCGTTTTAGCCCTTGGAACGGAGCCCAACCCCTAAGGAAGCCTAAAAAGGATTTTAAAAATAACTCTACTATAAACATCAGCAAGATTATATTGAAGCAATATCGCAGGTAAGGAAAGCCTTTATGAGGGCCTTGATAATAAATATTGCGCGGTGTTATAATAATTTGGACGCAATGGGAGGTCGCTGGGCATGTACGGACATTCGTGTATAGTGTACCCACAACTGAGTTTATCTCGAAACGCCAAAGAACAATGAATTTTGTGGGAGCCAACCCTTTTTTGGTGTAGAACGCTTCACAGCGTGGGTCGTAATTTATAATAATAGTTTACGAATTCCTCTAACATATGATGGCGTCTTATATATTTATAACTGTACTTTTTTATTTAAAACTTAGCCTTGACTGCAATCTTAGACGGCTGATTGGTCCTTTCTGAGTCCAAGGCCGTGGGTTCGATTCCCACAACTGGGAAAAAAATGTTTGTATTATCAACAGGAATAGTTTTCCAGTGTCCGAGTGTTTATCTATATGTTATATGTATTTGTGTATATTATTTATAAAATTATTCATCAGTCATCTTAGTACCTATAAAACAAGCTACGCTTACTTTGGGGCTGGATGGCGATGTGTGTACTGTCGTTGTCTATTTATTTACTTTTTATTGTAATTTCACCTGGTGATGGTATGGTGGTAAGGTAATGATGATGCAATCTATGATAGTAGCGGGATAAGCTGTTAGGAGTAAAGAAGTTAAATTAAACCTATACCCCTAATCGGTTTCTACGTGACATCGTACCGGAACACTAAATCGCTTAGAGCCCTGGCACTCGGTTGGGGCGGTTAGTAGACGTCGGGGAAGTATACAACGGGTTTCCAGGACGTCTACTAAATCCCAAGGCAATCGGCCTTTGGATTCAAATGGTTCTATAAAAGTCACCCTTCAAAAAGCTTTTTGCCCCACGACTCGGTGACGCTATTACATCCCTTTTTTAATTGTATGAAACTGCAATAAATTTTGTTAAAATTTATTTCATTTAAAAAATATTTCATACTTGTTTAATGACGGCCGAGTGCTTTCTGAGTCCAAGGTCGTGGGCTCGATTCCCACAACTGGAAAATGTTTGTGTGATGAACACGAATGTTTTTCAGTGTCTGGGTGTTATCTGTATATTATAAGTGTTTATCTGTATTTATGTGTATTATAATCATAAAAATATATTCATCACCTATCTCAGTACCCATAAAACAAGCTACGCTTACTTTGGGGCTAGATGGCGATGTGTGTATTGTCGTAGTATAGTATATTTATATTTATAGTACCTGTTTAATGTAAAGGGACACAAATAGTTGAATAGCAAAAAAAAACACATTCAAGCAAATAAAGATGCTATTATATTCTTATGGTGGCTATCCAATATAAAAATGGTGCCTATTCGAGTAAACAACGGAATAGCATGAAAAGATCGGACGACGCTCCACTCGGACAAAGTAGCGGGTAACATGTAGCAATCTTTACAGACAAAGCAATCAACGGTCAGTGGTGTTTTCAAATCCGTTTTTAATTGCGCAGCCTTGCCGCCGGTCAATTTTCCATTTCGATTTGGAATTGCAATTTCTCACAACTGGAAAAAAAACTAAATGGAAATACTCTAATACCTTGCCCTTTTGTAGGCATTTTGCGTTTCACTTTGTTTTTTTTATTTCTAAACACCGACGCAAAGGCGTCTGGGTTTGAGCGTCTGTCTGTGGCTTTTTAATTTAAAATGCATGTAAAAAAGTTCGGTAAAAACACTAATAAATATTATAAAATTATAAAAAAAAGCCATGGGTCATGTCTTGTTTCAAACGTGTCACATTGTAATATGGACCTTCGAAAAAGTAGATCGAAACTGCAATGTTTACTACTAGATGGCGCTACAGTCGCTATAAGACGTAAAATACATATATACTTATTTCGGCATCGACGGTAGGAGAGCCGTAGCTTAATTGGTTAACGCGCTCAGGCCGCGATTGCCAGAGAGTCGCAGGTTCAAATCCTGTCGGTTCCGAAAGTTTTACATGAATTTTAAATTTATAACACTGAAAATACATTGACAGTTCCAAAATTACCTTCGCAATCATATTATTATACATATTATGAGACTTAATATCAACGTTTAAGAGTACAGCTGTTCACAAGGTTCAAAGGTTTACGCCCAACAAGACACTTAGCTTAGTTTAACCATAAACATTTTACAATCAATCAAAATGATTGATCCGACCAATCATAATATAATTTGTTCGATTGTAAACATAGCAAGCTTTATAGCTCCAAAATAAATTTATTACATTACAATCCCGGTTGTAATGTAATAAATTATTTTGTTATTGTAACACAATAAATTATTTTGTTACAAAAAAAAGACATCAATGTGAGATGTAGACCGTATCTACGTTTGATAAAGCAGGGGTGTCAAAAACCAGATTATTTTTTAATTGCTTTATTATTGAACGCCTTTTATTTATCGATGTATTGAAACGTATGAAATAAAAACATACAGTTTATATGAAAGAATATTTAGAAGAAGTTGGTTCAGTTGGTATGTCCGTTTGCAGTAACCTTTTTTAAGTCAACAAAGAGAACTTAGAAGAAGCTAACAAGCACGTTACAGCACCCTAGACAAAAGATTAAAATTAATTCCTGAACTTGTCATAATAATTGTAATACTATAACACATAACATCTTATAGTTATATATTTTGTTAAATCTAATCTTTGTCCGTCGGTTGGCCAAATAACCATGGCCGAAGCTTCACTAGACCAGACGTTTCTTTACGGGGGGCTGAATGCGGAACCTCCCATTTATACAACCACTGTACTGTGAGTTCTTCAATATATTGATTTAAATTTCACTCTGGTGAAGCTGAGTGCAAAAGCTTTAGACGCTGGAACTCTATGGTAACTAAACCTAACTAAATTATTACATACAACCCAACGCAACTTTACTGCTAGTTTAATGACGTCACTTCATGTTACTTCCCATATGAGCGTAGTAAGCGAAAGATAGAGTTATGTGCAATAAAAAACTTTGTCCGTGAACTGTAGTTATATAAAAGGTTGGATGCACAGACATGCAGAGCAAACTTGTTAACTATGCTAACGAGGTATTTCTCGTAAACACGATTCGCAAAGTAAACAGGGGCACGAACGTCGTGTAGTGACAGCCCTGTAATTACAGCGTTTGAAATCATTTGTATGAATGCATGTGGAAATGTATTTATTTTTATTCGGAAATGTATTCGAGTTTCTAATGGAAGTTACCTTGTATTCTTGTTATTCTGGAAATATTTTAATAGTACCTACTAGCAAATGGTAATGCATTTATTTTTATATCGGAAATGTGGTAATTTATTTTGAACTTTGGCGATCACACTGGTGCAGTTGTAAACGCCGTGATCTTATAATTTGAAGTCCCGGATCTATTTGGGTATTTTAAATTCCAAGTTTTCTCTAGTATGGTCTAGTGGAAGGCTTCGGCCGTCGCTATTTGCCACGCTACCGTCAAAGACATCAGTTACCACCAGGTGAGATTGCAGTGCAGTCAAGAGCTAACTTGCAGTTGAATAAAAATCTAGAATATTAAAAATAAATGTTTTAATGTATTCGTATGTTAATGTGTGTACCTAGTTAGGCTTAATTATAGCCAAATTATGCATCCGCCGTCTTCCTACTACAGTCTGGATGGGTTTTAATGATTATAATCTCCTGTTAATACTAATAGTGGTTAAATTCTACTGTAGGTACTGCCTAATCTGAAGGTGTTTGTATACTCTTTGGCCTACAGTTGTTGTTCTTATGCTTGGTGTAAGTATTTTATCCTATTGTACATAAAATCGTTGTTTATATAACTAGCGGTAAATTACCAGCCTCTTTGTTCGCGAACAACTTCTGTTAAGACAAGAGAAACTTTCATTTGCTACATAATATACTCCAACAAAAAATTGTTAATAGCATGTACCTAATCTTTCTCGAGAATTGAGTTAAAAACTACAAAATATTTTTAAAATTCGAATGCTCTAAATTTTAGCGCGTTCTTTCTCAAGAACTGAGTTAAACGAATGCAAAATAAAAAAATGTTTTTGAAATTCGAACGGATGTTCAAAATTTTAGTGCGTCCTATAAGTGGACAAGTAAAAAAATTTTTTTATCTTCATTATAAATACATTTTGTAATAATAAATCAACGATATAAAAAGCAATTTCCCTCCAAAGGCAAAAATATTGGCTACCTGCTAAGACATGATGAATTTATCAGGAATATAATTGGGGAACGGAAGGGAACAAGACGACTGAATCTGGATTTTGTGTGAAAAATAAAACGAAAGGTAGGACCATGAATAGAGTTACAGAGGTACTATTAAGTTACAGAGGAAGAAGATACAAGGAGGAGAAAATAAAACACTACCCAGATTTTTGGAAGGGGTGCTAGCCCAGTGATTAGCACTTCGACTTCACTTTCGGGGTGTCGAGTTCAAATTCCAGCAGGAACCAGTAAATTTACAAAGTTATGTGCGTTTTAAGTAATTAAAATATCACTTGCTTCGACGTTGGAGAGAAACATCGTGAGGAAACCTGCATACCTAAGAGTTCTATAACGTTCTCAATGGCGTGTGGATTCCACCAATCCGCACTGGGCCAGTGTGGTGGACTACGGCCTTACCCCTTCTCATTGTGGGAAAAGACAGGCAGGGTGATTACGTATCTCGCGACAGCAATGCGACAGGCGTAAATCTTTCAATCACTGCTGTCAAACGTCACTTTTCCATACAATAAATAAACAACCATCAAAGTGACGTTTGACAGCAGTGATTGCAAGATTTACGCCTGTCGCATTGCTGTCGCGAGATACGTAATCACCCTGCCGTACCCTTTGGTGTGTCGGTAATGGGTTGATATGATATTGATGATATTGTTTGTACAATTAAAATAAGCACTATTTTACTATAGTTGGCCTAAATAAAAAAAAAAATTTTTTTAAATCTTAATTAGGTTAACCCCTGCAACACTGGATGATGCAGGTGATAATGTTAAATTATTATATTACTAAGAATTCTTCTCTTCTACTGCAATATATATAAGTAGGTAGGTATAATAGATTATCTCAATTTTCAGCTGATTTCGACGCCCGATTGGCGCAGTTTGCAGCGACCTTGCTTTCTGAGTCCAAGGCCGTGGGTTCGATTCCCACTACTGGAAAATGTTTGTGTGATGAGCATGAGTGTTTTTCAGTGTCTGGATGTGTATATGTATATTGCTATTATTTATGTATATTATTCATAAAAATATTCATCAGTCATCTTAGTACCCATAACATAAGCTACGCTTATTTTGGGGCTAGGTGGCGATGTGTGTATTGTCGTAGTATATTTATTTATTTATTTTCGTTCGAAACTCAAATTAGTACATAACCTTTTTTTTATTACATGAAGTGTATTACAAGTCAGCCCTTGACTGCAATCCCACCTAATGGTATGTGATGATATTTCTTGTACAATCAAAAGACGTACTATTTTACTGTAACGTGACAATTTCAGTCCTTAAAATAAAGAAACAGTTGGTAAGTAAATGGAACAAAAACAGGCCAACTGAATCGTTTAATACAAACTCTTTTTATTTACCTTATCTGGCATTGCACTGCAGGGTGGAACAATAAGTTTCAAAGTTTACAACTTTATAGGTAGCGTCCGTCCTGCTGGGGTTTCATTTCCCGAGCTCAACTAGTTTGAATAAAACAAAATTACATCCTGTTTTATGAAATTACTAGCTGTTGCCCGCGACTTCGTCTGCGTTTGTTTTTGTTTTTTGAGCCACATGGACATAAAATTTTGGTGTAGTTGTACTGAAATTTTTCAGTTGTGTATTCTTAAAAAAAATAAAAAAATCTATTCGCATAAACAATATTTGAAAAGAACTGTCTGACCAGTCTCACCTCCTCCTATCACTTACAACAAATAGTAATCGTTATAGGACGAATCGAAATCGAATTGTTAGTTGATTTATAAGCTAAAGGTTAACGAAGAACATTTCTTACATTTTTTATATAGTCCTTGCGTAAAATCGTCAAACTTTTTCATTACAAAGGAACTGAGCTTAATTTCGGGATAAAAAGTATCCTATATTACTTCGATTACCTCCAAGAATATGTTTCCAAAGTTTCATGATGGTCGGTTCATTAGTTTTTGCGTGAAAGCGTAACAAACAAACTTACATTCACATTTATAATATTAGTAGGGATACTAGTTGCTGTCCGCGACTTTGTTCGCGTGGAAATTTTTATATCGTCATCATCAGCATCTCTTCAAATGATAGACGTCTACTGCTGGACATAGGTATTTTGTAGGGGGTTTCAAAATCCACGGTCCTGGGCCGCACGCTTCCAGCTTCGCCCAGCGACTCGCTTAATGTCGTCTGTTACATAATTTAAAGAATATTTTATAAACAGTTTTAAAGCAGTTTGAATAATTACAACACATATTTTAAAATTTAAATAGAAAATGTATAAATATACTACGACAATACACACAACGCCATCTAGCCCCAAAGTAAGGTACTAAGATACTCGTAGCTGTTGAATATTTTTATGAATATTATACACATAAATACTTATAAAATACAGATAAACACCCAGACACTGAAAAACAATCATATTTATCACACAAATATTTTACAGTTGTGGGAATCGAACCCACGGCCTAGGACTCAGAAAGCAGGGTCGCTGCCCACTGCGCCAGTCGGCTGCAACAATATGAATATTAGAAGTAAAAATAAACTGCAGTTTACTAGGCTTCATAAAATTAACATTGCATTCTGAGGAAAATGTATATTATTTTATAACAAATTACCGAATGAAATATTTGGCATGTCTCTCAACAAGTGCAAAGTTTATATAAAACGTAAGCTTAAAAAAACCTTTTATAATATTAAGGTTTATTTAAACGATAAAAATCTCGGGTGTAATTAACACCCCTTACTTCATAGCTAAATATAAATAGACTGTGTTATCACAGTCTATTTATATAGAAAAAAACAATTACCCTTAGTTTGTTGTGGGCTCTTCTTAGACCAGGGAGAGACATAAAGAGCTAGACTCACATGTCATGTCAGGAAAATAAGACAATAAAAAAAGAGTGATTTTTCTACATAGGAAATAATAAAATGATGGGAATTCCATAAAACCATACTTCTTTATATCTCTTTAAACGCTTGAATAGAAAGCATTTAATGATTTTTATTTTACTTTACTTCTATTATAAATAAATAAAATGATACGACCACCAATTCTAAAACCAAATTCGAGGAAGAATTTGGCAACATAAATATTAGAAATGCTGTAATTCTGTCGATATACATAAGCTTATCGTTTGTCTCTTTTTTTTATTCTATATTTAAAATTATTCACACCAAGAGATATATTATAATATCTTTCTATAAAAAATTATAGTAGGAAATCATGTAGCAAATTATCTGAACTGCAATAAGATCTTCATAATATCTTAAGTAGCTAGTTTATCAAATACAAAAGGATACCAGATGTCGTGCACTCCATAGACGTCAAAAAGCACTGCCTACTTAATAAATATTGGTTTGTTGTTAATTCAGCCGTATACAAATTTTAATGGAATGCTTATTTCTCAATTTGCGTACCGACTTCTGATTAACGCTGTCGCAATTAGACCGAACAATCGCTTCTAAACAATACAATCAAACGAAATTACCATGCTGCCCACATGCAATTAAGTCCACCATTTTGTGGCTGTGGCCATCTTGGCCATATAGGTCCAACCGTTCGGGAGCTACGCCGCTGCCACACACGCACATACACAGACACGTCAAACTTATAACTCCCCGTAGTGTTTTACGGGGGCTAGTTCATCAAATACAAAAAAGGATCCCAGTTGTTGTGCACTCCATAGACTTGTAAAAGCACTGCCTACTTAATAAATATTGGTTTGTTGTTAAATCAGCCGTAAACAAATTTTAATGGGAATGATGATTTGCCGATTTTGCGTAGCGACTTCTGATTAACGCTGTCGCAATTAGACCGAACAATCGCTTCTAAACAATACAATCAAACGAAATTACCATGCTGTAATTACTTGCTGGAAACACAATAATTTACCTCCCTTACTTATTAGCATCTTGAAATTAACTCACAAATCAGCCGAATTACACACCATCTAAAGAATGTAACCCGTATGTGTAAATGTATATAAATTAATCATTTTCAAACGCCGCGACTTTAAATATACTATATATAATTCTACTTTTCTTTGATACACATATCGAGGGAGTTGTGCAAGAATATGTCATACGCCATTTTGTGGCAGCGGCCATCTTGGACCAATTTTCATGTCCAACCGTTCGGGAGCTTCAAAGCCACAGACACGTCAAACTTCTTCTTCTTCATTTTCTTTCCCTGGGCCTGTCTCCGTACTTGGTCGGCCGGAACATTCCGTTGTACGTAGTGCCACTGGTACGGCTCCCCGCTGGGTCACTCCAGCCAGCCGAGCTCACTCCAGAAGCTTAGCAGGCCGCCCAGGTCGCCGAGTGCTTCAGGGAGTGATGCTGGGGAGCCAAGGTGTGCTGCACGTCAAACTTATAACACCCTGTCATGTTTTACGGGAGTTAAAATATAGACTTTTTCTTGTAGTGCTTAAAATATGTTCGCGTAAGCAAGACTGGCAGACTTCTTTGCTTTAACACGTGGCAGAATCGCTTCCTTTTGGGAACGATAACGTCGCTCTAATAATGAGATTCTCCGGGCAATGTACGAGCAGTGGCGTGCAAAGAGGGTATGCACAGGGTATGCAGATGATATGAAATTAAATAAATCTCGATTACGAGTTATAAATACTTAAGGGTAGGCTTTTTATTACTTACAATGCCTATCCTTAAGTATTTATAACTCGTACTGGAGATTTTCTTCATTTTTTATTATCTGCATACCCTGTGTATACCCTCTATGCACGCAAGTGTGTACGAGTACTTGGATGTCGCCTTCCAGCATTGGTTAAAACAACATCGCAATGTGAATCTTAAATAAACTTTATTAGATTTTTTTTTTTAAATTTTGTAAATGAAATTTTTGTTATCTTTATTAGTGTTTTTGTGTATTAATAACAAAAATTAATACAAAAAATACTGTTAAGATATGCATATAATGACTACGATACTGTTTCTTAAATCAAATTAAAATTGCAATTTTAGAAACAAATATATATTAAAAATAACAAAAACTTGGAGGAATTATCAATTTTATAAATTTATAATGCATTTAAAAAAAAGCGCTCGGGCCGCAATTTCCAGAGAGTCGCAGGTTAAAATCCTGCCGGTTCCGAAAATTTTGATATGCATTTTAAATTTATAAAATTGATAATTCCTTTTAAAGTTTTTTTATTTTTAATATATATTTGTTTCTAAAATTTCAATTTTAATTTGATTTAAGTAACATTATCGTAGTCATTATATGCTTATCTTAACAGTATTTTTTGTATAAATTTTTGTCATATGGGTTTGTGGCCTGAATTAAAAGCATTTATTATTATTGTTATTTAATCTTTAGGTTAAGGCATAGAACCTCTGAAACACTTGATGATGCAGGTTTTATGGCTAGATTTTCATCACTAAGAATTCTCCTCTACTGTAATATAAGTATAATAGATTATCTCTGCTGCTTTTTGTTCGAAGCTCGAATTAGTTCATTAATAATTATTATCGAAGTTCTTTTTATTCCTCTACAAGTAAGCCCTTGACCGCAATCTCATCTAATGGTATGTGATGATGCAGTCTAACATGGTAGCGGAATAACCAGTTTGGGGTGTGACACTCCCAATCGGTAACGGGGCATTGTACCTGCACGCTATATCACGGCGGCACGTCTTTGTCGTTAGTATGGTAACTAGCCACGATCGAAGCGTCCCACTAGACCACAGTGACAGATAAAGCTTAACGTGCTATAAACATCAAAGTCGCATACCCATCTGGTAAAAGTATTGGGCTAAGATATCTATTGATTTACTGCAGACAATATAAATCACACAAATTACTCGGAATACACTAACTGTCAAAAATATAACCCTTCCATTTAAAATATAGCCGTTATCGTCCAATCTCCAGACCAGGAGCGATAAAACCCCATAAGCTGTGACGATGTAACCCCATGGATCCCTCAATCTGTCTTGATGAGGCCGGTTTATGGCTAAATTATAATATTGCTTAGATCGCGACGCTACTACTGTGCCATGACTCGTTAACTCACTGTTTAGTCGATCGAAAGACGAATTTCATAATTTTTTTATCTTTTCGGTTTTTATGTTATAAAAACACAGCACCAATTTAATAATAAATTGCGATATTGATGACTAGGGATTCATTAGAAGTGTTAAGCCTCATGTCTCTGCAATAACACCGGCTAATACCCTACGCACTCCTACTGCTTAGCGGCTAAAAAAACCATGACGTCAGTTATTTCCCTGACAAGCTCCGTCACAAAAAGCTAAACTTCTCCGATATCCAAGTATCAAATTCAAATTCAAAAATGTTTTATTCATGTAGACCTTATCACATACACTAATGAAGCGTTGACACATTTAACGTGTAACACTAATGTTAGTGATGGTGGATAACTGCATTCGTTAACTTAAAACTAAAGCTAGGAGGGTTCCAAACGCGCCCCGGTCTAAGAAGCCCACAACAAACTTAGCCAGGTTTTTTTTGTTATCACCATCTCACAGTCGAGTTATTGTTGAGCTATGAAGTTAGAAAATCCTCAGGAGATGTTGACAATTGCAAAGTGCCTAACCCGTCAACCCGTTTTTTTGTTATTTCCCTGGTAACTCCTCGTGTTTACCGCGAGGCGGCGCGGACTCGTACCGAGTAGAACCACATAGCATTCCAACCATTCACCTGGTACCTGGGTCACGGTAAGGTTTGCATATATCTGCGACACCTCGCCAACACATAACCAAACTTAACGCCTAGCCTGCCAGCAATATACTTTGAAACAATATAATTTATTTCTTCGTAATCGAGAACCAGTGGTAGTCAGTCGCGCGACGATCAGTGGTAACGAGTGGTCGTAAAACGCCGACGTTTATTTACGACGCATAGTCGCGGGTGCCCCTATCGGGTTAACTATGCACCATCTGGACGATCTTATGCCCGCAAATGGTTATGTCATTAAGTACCATCTTAGGGCATTTATCACCCCCCATCCATTTAATGACCCACCGTTGGTCACAGGTCTATTTATTTTATATCATTTATTGATTTAAAAAAAAAACCATACACCCTCCGCTTACGGGGCTTTTTAATGCCACGCAACCGGCGGGCGACTCTTTTTACTATTATTATGATTTCTCTTTATTTGTACACCACAAGACCTTAAAGAATTTTACAAGAAATAGGAACATAAAAATAGATGCAGAATACAAAAGGCTACTGAGCGATAAGGCCTTATCGCTCAGTAGCGATCACTGCCAGGCAACCTTTGAATTAGGAAAACACGAGTAGAACAAACTGCAGGTAGTACCTACCTACAAAATATAAAATAAACTAAATACTAATACATTAACTAATATACACAAATACATCTAACATATAATAAATCTCTAATATTAGAATAATATCTTTAATATAAATTATCTTTCTTTAGTAATTCTGAGCTTAAACACAACACGCCCTATATTATGAATACTGGACCTTAGACCCGCAGGGTGATTACGTATCTCTTCGGATGGACACTTGCCGATAACCACCGGGTTGCTACGGCGTCACCGGAGGAGTGGGGCCAGCGCGAGAGCTCGCCCCAGGGCTCGACGACATCGGGGGGGGAAAGTGGGAAAGTGGGAGACATCGACCCGAGGGTGCCTCCTGCGAGGACTCGGATCTCGGCTCGGTTCGACGTTAATATGACTGTTGGACTGTTAAGGTGGAGTTTTAGACTAATTATTGTTTAGTCCGAACGCCCCCGTGACCGTGGTTAGGGGCCCGAGTCCAGATGACGTCAGAAGTCTGGGCCCTTTTCTTCGACGGCGAAGACGCTGTGTTTTTTGCGTGTGTGTGTGTTGTTCGGACACATTGTCGGTAGTTATTTTATCGTCAGGGTCGTCAAGGACATGCTTCGGACGTCGCCGCTGTAGCTCGACGTCGCGTCGGGGACGGGGGTAGGTATAAGTGGACGCCTCGACCACTAGGGGGTTGGGGTGTCGGACTGTGTTTTCAAAGTAGGTCTTTGATAATAATTTCATGTACTGATAACGTATCTCGCGGCCGGCTTGCGACAGGCGTAAATCTTGCAATCACTGCTGTCAAACGTCACTTTGCCATACAATAAATAAACGAAATACGCGTTGCAGATCAGCGTGACGTTTATTTAAGCCAGTATTGGTGACAGTGCTAAGCTAAGTCAAAAAAGTGCTTTGCGGTAACTCCGCACTTTCGACTAACGCAATGAAAACTCAAATATTTTGTTGTCCAGTTGCCACTCAAAAAAATCTCTTGCGGAGCATAAACAAATAAATCTTTTAATATAAAGCGAGACATATTCGCAACATAAATAATCTGTCCTTCCTTCCACATAAAGCCGGGTAGAAATCAAATAGCTGTTTGAGTAATTCGTTGTTTTTATTGCAGCGAACGCGGCGTGGGGAATCGCGTCATATATCATGACGTTTAAACGAATGTGTCATAACTTTAAAAGCACACTTAATGGGACGAAAGCTATTAATGCGGTAGTCATGTCACAGAGCTATGGCAATTGCCACAATTTGACAGCCGAGTGGCGCAGCGGGCAGCGACCCAGCTTTCTGAGTCCAAGGCCGTGGGTTCGATTCCCACAACTGAAAAATGTTTTTATGAACATGAATGTTTTTCAGTGTCTGGGTGTTTATCTGTATATTTTAAATATTTATGTGTATTAAATTCATAAAAAACCCATAACACAAGCTACGTTACGCTACGCTATACTTAAGTGTTTTATAACTCGTACTGAAGATTTTCTTCATTTTATATCATCTGCATACCCTGTGCATACTTTCTATGCACGCCACTGTTGATGCAAGGAATACATCCTACAAAGTGCAACTGTGTTCAGCAACCTGAGATACAACGACAATACATACAACGACAATACACACATCGCCATCTAGCCCCAAAGTAAGCGTAGCTTGTGTTATGGGGTTTTATTGAGTATAACACACATAAATACTTAAAATTTACAGATAAACACCCAGACACTGAAAAACATTCATGTTCATCACACGAACATCCAGTTGTGGGAAATCGAACCCACGACCTTGGACTAAGAAAGCAGGGTCGCTGCCCACTGCGCCACTCGGCCGTGAGATGTACGTGTTAAGCCTCATGCGCCTATAAATCAGTAACCGCGCCACTCAGACTGGAACATGGCATTGCGACAAAGCTGTGTTACGGTCTGGTAGTAACTCCCCGGATGACTTCTGGCACAAGAAGTTCTACTTTTAAAAAAAACTACAACTTAAGAGGTTAAAGATTTTAAACTAAGGTTTTCGTGGTTAATCAACATTTCTTAAATAAAGTTCAACGGGTAGGTACATAGCACGATAATATTTTTGGATTTGTCGATATTTTGACCCAGTTGCATGGATCGTGGTCCCGTCGTGACCACGATCCATGGGTAGTAGCTCGACTTCATTTTCTGGGGCTGAGTTCCAATCCCAGCACGCACCTCCTAACTTTTTTAAGTAACGTGCGTTTTTTTAGGTAAATAAAATATCACTTGTGGTAAACGACTAAGAAACCGGGAGGTATCTTTGCATCGTTCGAGTCCATGTAGGACTGCGGTGCATCGATAATGCAGTCGTATTTATATCAAAATACCCACAAATTCAATGTCATGAACATTGGTTGTTAATCAAAGTTTAATTGTTTACCCACTTTATAAATTTACTGTAACATTTGCTTCAACGGTGAAGGAAAACGTCGTGCGGAAACCTGCATGACTGAAATTTCTATTTAATGTTCTCAAAGGTGTGTGGAGTCCACCAATCCACACTGGGCCAGCGTGGTGGACTACGGCCTCAACCCTTCAATGTGGAGGGAGATCTGTTGTGGGCCGATAATGGGTTGATATAACCACGATTTCAAACATCAATCCCAGATGTAACATTTTTAAGTGCGTATATAAAATGTATGACACATACGTTAAACGTGGTCATATAAAATGTACGTGCCACTGCAATTTGTCCTGGCTATGAAAACATTGGATCGCGTTAAAGGATATTGCGTTGAATCCGGGTTTGTTTATATTGAGTAACATTTTATTACGCTTTGCCAGTTTTTGTTCCACTGGAACGCGTTAGTTAGATCAGGTTATTTGGGTTGGGTTTTGAATATTTTAGTGTGGAGCTTGGCTTTAATGGCCGACATTTTTTACTCCGAAAAAGCGTGCGTATAACATCAATTACTTTTAAATCTATATCTGATACCAATGCTAAGTATTATATAAATAAATAATAAGTATACTACGACAATAAACAAACATCGCCGTCTAGCCCCAAAGTAAGCGTAGCTTGTGTTATGGGTACTAAGATGACTGACGAACATTTTAATTAATAATATATATAAATACTTATAATATACAGATTACCACCCAGACTATAAAAAACATTCATGTTCATCACACAAACATTTTCCAGTTGTGGGAATCGAACCCACGGCCTTGGACTCAGAAAGAACGGTCGCTGCCCACTGTGCCAATCGGCTGTTATTTAAAATAAATAAATAAATATATTACGCAATACACACATCGTCATCCAGCCCCAGAGTAGGTTAACGTAGCTTGTGCTGTGGGTACTAAGATGACTGATGAATATTTTTATAAATAAAATAGATAAATACTTACAGGTTAATAACCTGTATGGCAATCTTTTTAAATATCCTTTTCTTTACAGCATGTTATTCGGTCGCAACGTTTAGAAGAGAATGATATACATGAGCAATAACGTTACGTCGAAACTGAAGTTAAACTTCTAATGCAACTTCCAACAAGGTTGCGTCTAACGTTTAACGCTACCATGGATGGTATGGCTGAAATACGTACTTGTTGTTCTATTTTATTGTTCCATTTTAATTTGTAATATTCATTTACGTTTTTTGTTATTAAGTAATAATATAATTTAATATTTTGAAAAAAATATAATTTAATAGGATAGTATTTTTTATTTTCCAATTTAGTGGAACATAGTATGACTTTCAATCGTCCTTTTTATGCATAGGATATTGATCCTTCCAAAAAATAACTCAGTTTATTATCAAAACAATCTCATATAAGTTGACCTCTTATTTGGTCGCATAGTTTAGAAGAGAATTATAAAAATGAACCGCAGAAACCAAATTTATACTGAATTAAAAATAAAACAACATTAGAATGTGACTTTCAATTGGCCTTTTAATCGATCGTTAAAAAAATAAAAGTCACATTGTTATCAAAACAATGTAATGTCGATAGGCATTTTATTTTTAGCATGGTTTTTTGGTCGCATAGTTGTCCATGAGTGAGATATCCGCTTCGCCAATGTACCATTGCGTTACGACCTTTAGGTAACGGAGGGAACAGTTATTAGAAGATAAATGTATATACCTAACACATAGTGTTTGTTGTATTATGCTGACTACACGGTTCAGTGAACAAGATCGTGTTGCGGGCGGGCTGTGAGACGAAGTGACGGATGCACTCATCTCTCGGTATCTGTATCCGCGATTATCACTGTTCCGTTAGCGTTCATTTAACTAGTACAAGTAAGATAGTTATATGTAGGTAGTGAACATCTTCTTGAACTAGTAGTTAGTTTGATTAATTCTGAACCTTGGGGTTGAAGTTTCGATTTTCGAATCGGACCGTGAGTTGATAGATATTGCGTTTTAGTCAATGCGAAATTCCCAGCACCACACCGATCGGAGTGATTCGTCGTTGATAATATATTGAAGCATCACTTATAGTAACAGCTAATAGACTCAATGCGTACCTATATGTATCCTATAGTGCATTTTGTAGCATACTGACTACACGGTTCGGTGAACAAGATCGTGTTGCGGGCGGGCTGTGAGACAAAGTGACAGATGCACTCATCTCTCGGTATCTGTATCCGCGATTATCACTGTTGCGTGAGCGTTCTTTTAACTAGTACAGTTATATGTAGGTAGTGAACATCTTCTTGATCTAGTAGTTAGTTTGATTAATTCTGGATCTTGGGGTAGCTGTTTCCATTTTCGAATCGGACCGTAAGTTGATAGATATTGCGTTTTAGTCAATGCAGAATTCCCAGCACCGCACCGACCGGAGTGATTCTTCGTTGATTATATATTGAAGCTTTACTCATAGTAACCGCCAATACACTCAATACGTACCTATATTTATTCTATAGTGCATGTTGTAGCATACTGACGACACGGTTTAGTGAACAAGATTGTGTTGCGGGCGGGCCTGTCAGACAGTGACAAATGCACTCATCTCTCGGTATTTATATCCGCGATCATCACTGTCGCGTGAGCATTTATATAACTAGTAAAATGATTGTAAAAATCGTTCTAGTAGTTAGTTTGATTAATAACGTATAAATAATCGGGTTTCTAGTTTTGATTATCGGGTAAAAAAAATCTTTGTTGGATATTCGCGGTGACATTATTAGCAATTGAGGATTTCTTACGCGATGTGGACTGCGGCTGATATACTTTATTTTACTTGTCATATTTTAATGGTACTCATATTGTTGCAGGATTGCAGGAGGATGCAGGTGAGGTTGTCCATCTTTATCGTAATGGTCAACCTCAATTCTATTCCATATTGAAACAAATAACAAATTGAGCCTTTTTCAAGCCGCTTTGTAGCCCATTACACTTTTTTTCGGTCTAAAGGACTGTCTTAAAGTTTGCGTTGCGTGTTAATATGATGTTTCCGCCTTTACTGTCACCATATAAAAAAAAAACAACAATAACTGTCTCACTTTGCAAATATCTAACATATTAAATAAATGAATAATATTATATTATTTTGTAAAAATATCGTGGTAATACAAAGAGATGTAGTGTCGCTGATGAGTAGGTATCGAAAACCGAAACTACAACCCCAAGATTCAGAATTAATCAAACTAACTACTACATTTTAGCTATGCCACGGGGGTGAAAATATTGCTCTGAATAGGGTTCCATAGCGTGTTTTAATTATGTTTCCAGCTTCAGTGTCGTTGCTTATCATAATAAAATACAAACAACAATATCTCGCATTGCAAGGTACTAGGTTGTCATAAATTATCATTATCTATACTTATAATAAAACTGTAACTGGAAGATTTGTGTACATTTAATATATTTTGGAAATTTTGACCGGGGGATGCTTTATAATCGATACTGAGTCATCAGATTTTTATTTAATTTTTGTCTGTCTGTCTGTCTGTCCGGGCATCACATGAAAACTACTGAACTGATTTAAATGTAATTTGGTATCGTGGTAGCTAATATTCCGGGTCAACATATAGGCTACTTTTTATCCCGTTAAACAAAAAGTTTCCACGGGAAATGGGATGAAAGTTTTTACCAATTTTACTTCATAGCTCCGTTAAATTTGATCCGATTTTAATAATTCTTTTTTTATTTGAAAGTATATACTGTCAAGAATGTTTTGTCTAATTTTAAGAAAGATCTAATAAATATTCTGGGTGATAAAGCGCATAACTCTTCACTGATAACAGCAAGTCGCAAGGCATACGGGATATTAAATTATTTAAATCAGACCTATGTTTAGAAGTTACGACGGGTATAAAAATGCCAAAAGCAAGAAAAATGCAGAGGGGCGCCCGGCCGCGTCTTATATAGTTCTGAAATAAAACTGGACCCAGTAGGTGGCGCTGCAATAAGGTTCTTAGTTTTTTTTAAGATAGTTAAACAGATAATCATCGATTTAATGCAGACGAAGTTGCGCGGGTCAGCTAGTGATAATATATTAATGGAGGAACCTTGTAGTGTAACACCTAAAACGGATGGAATGTCGCTGATGAGTATCTCCATGCCCTCAGGCCGAAATACAATCACTAGATCACTCCACACACGTGTAGAACTCTCAGGCACGCAGTATCTGCAACAACAGTATCTGTTTCACATTGCAAGGTACTAGGCTGACATAAACTCTCGTTATGATAATATAATGATGTAGGAATCATTTGGTATGTCGCTGATGATAGTAAATTCTAGCCCCATCTTAAGAAATATTGCTCTAAATCGAGCTGGGGTTGCGTCGCGTGTTAATATTATGCTTCCACCTTCAATGTCGGCACTTCATCATCATCACATCAACCCATTACCGGCCCACTACAGAGCACGGCTCTGTGGTCCACCACGCTAGCCCAGTGCGGATTGGTGGACTCCACACACGTGCAGAACTCTCAGGCACGCAGTATCTGCAACAACAGTATCTGTTTCACATTGCAAGGTACTAGGCTGACATAAACTCTCGTTATGATAATATAATGATGTAGGAATCATTTGGTATGTCGCTGATGATAGTAAATTCTAGCCCCATCTTAAGAAATATTGCTCGAAATCGAGCTGGGGTTGCGTCGCGTGTTAATATTATGCTTCCACCTTCAATGTCGGCGCTTATCATAATAAAATACAAACAACAGTATCTGTCTCGTATTGCAATGATTAACAGGCCAATAACCAGGCTGTCATAAATTGTCATCATATCAATTTACACATGTCGCGACCACTTCTGCACGACCCAAGTGTCGACGCAATTGCTTGCGATTTACTATTGCATTTGTTATTGCAATTAATTGCCAATTGTATAGCCACTTACACTCGTGTCTTGGTTGCTCTCGCTAGATCCTTATATTATAAATGCGGAAGTGTGTTTGTTTGTATGTCCAGTCTTCACGTCGTAATTAAGCAACCAATGAACGATTTCAAGCATAGAGATAGGTGATAATACGGAGAGTTATATAGGCTACTTTGTCTTTGACGGCCGATTAGCGCAGTGGGCAGAGCCCTGTTTTCTGAGACCAAGGCCGTGGGTTCGATTTCCACAACTGGAATTTTTTTGTGTGATGAACATTAATGTTTTTCAGTGTCTGGGTGTTTATATATATTTTATAAGTTTTTATCACAAACTACGCTTACTTTGTGGCTAGATGGCGATGTGTGTTTAGTCATAGTATTTTTATTTATATATATTTATTTATTTATAAAGCTTGGGTGTGAATTGCTCTAGCTTCATAGCTTAATATAAATATACTTTGAGATGGTGATAACAAAAAAAAAATTACCCGGCTAAGTTTGTTGTGGGCTCTTCTTAGACCAAGGCACGTTTGGAACCCCCGTAGCTTTAGATTTAAGTTGGCGAACGAAGTTATCACCATCCCCTTACAATTATGAAAACAAATATGTATGAACGCTTCATAAGTGCCTGTGATAGGCCTACATGAATAAAGAAATAAATTTGAATTTGAATTTATATTTGTATCTCAGGAAAGCGTACGGTTCCCACGGGATTTGTAAGAATGCGTAATACTCCTAAACGCGGACAACAGCTATTATAGCTATGTAAAGTCCTCCCTGGCGCAGTGGGGGGCGCTGTGGTCTCATCAGTTGAGGTCCCGGGTTCGATCCCAAGCTTAAGCAATTTGTGATTTTTTATTTATGGTCTGGGTGGAGGCCTTGACTGTGGCTTGTTACCACCCTACCAACAGGCAAGCGATTTAGCGTTCAGGTATGTCTCGTGGAAACCGATAAGGATGGCTTTCAAATAACTGTTATGTAACAGTTTAGCCCGTTACCATCATCATCATCATATAAACCCATTACCGGCACAATGAGAAGGGGTTAAGGCCGTAGTCCACCACGCTGCCGCAATGCGGATTGGTGGCCTCCACACCTATGAGCACATTATGTAGAACTCTCAGGCATGCAGGTTTTTCCTTCACCGTTGAATCAAGAGATTTCATTTATTAAAACGCACATAACTTATCAAAATTAAGCTTAATTTGCTATACTCTGCGAAAAGCAGGAGAATCTGTGTATAATTGTTCTTAACAATTATTCATTGTAAAGTCAACATCTCCTGAGGATGCTCCGGTTTCGGAGCGAAACGTGCGTAGAGGGTATATTGCGGGGATCTGTTTGGTGTGGAGTATAAGGATTTTAGAAATTATAAATTACACCACACAGATTCTCCTGCTTTTCGCGGAGTATAGCAAATTAAGCTTAATTTTGATAATATATCATGGATTTCCGCAAAGAAACGCCTGCTTCTATCCAATACGTACATAACTTAGAAAAGTTGGAAGTGCGTGCTGGGAATCGAACTCGGCCCCCTGGAAGTGTCAAGCTCATATACAATATAACCTACCGACACTAAATCTACGAACACAAACATACCTAAGCTAAATCGAATTCAAGTTAAGTACAGCTATTGTCGAGTGATTCTCCTTTGAGTCTTGGTTTTTACTTCACTTGGGTGAAATGTCATTTTGTCGGTCCATTTGTCCCACGCCTTGCAATTTAATGCAGTTTTTATTACGCCGCTATACTATATAAACCTCACTTAAAGAATTTTAGTTGGACTAGTTTTTACCCGCGACTTTGATCGCGTGGAATTTTCGATGTGTATACCACCTCTGTGCATAAAAAGTCAATCTCTTGTTCTGAGGGAAACAAACCAAGACTGTCCCGCGGGAACTGTAATTTTTTGCGGGATATAAAAAAAATATATAATCTAAATCTGTTTAGCCGTTCTGCACGGCTAGCATGGCCAGGACACCAAACAGATCGATGTCTTCCTACACCATTGAAGCAAGTGATATTTTCGTTTATTAAAACGCGCATAGCTTAGAAAAGTTAGAACTGCGTGCTGGGACTTGAACTCGGCACCCCGATAGTGAAGTCGAGCTCCTAGCCAATGCGCTATCACCGCTTCAATATTGTTAATACTTAGTAATATTACTAATGCGAATGTAAATAGTTTGTCCATCATTCACCGAGGGGAGTATCGAAAAAGTAAACATCGACCGATCCGCGGGAAATAACAGTCGAATAATATAAAAAGCCTTATATCGGCAAATGGCCTGAATTAAATATTTAACACGATTAATTCCACGTCATGTCCTCTTGGGAATTTCATTAAAACGCGTTTCGCAGTCTCATCATGAGGATATGCGACATTACGAGTCCCATCGTATTTGATATTAGAATGATGTCTTATGTTAAAAAAAAAGCTAAAAGCTTTTGTCTGTTACTTAGACTCAGGCAATTCTTTGAGATGGAAAAAATCACAACATGTACTTGAGGTCTGGGAAGTGTACAACGGGTTCTCCGGACGTCCAATAAATCCAACGAGAGGGACATGCCGTGGTGGTTTTTAGTTCGGGTAAACGAGTCCCACATAACCTCTGTCCTGCCCAAAAGGACAGAGGTAGCCATAAAGCTTTTCCACCACGACAAAAAAAAAAACAAAAAGTTTTCATTTATTATTTTAAAACTATTCTCCAATTCACTTCACTTCACTTATACCGCCTTCAACCGAACGGTTGTAAGTGACAGTACGCGAGGGGAGCTGCAAAATGTCTTTCGGCAATTTGTGCTTGGAGGTTCGCATATTGTTGAGCCAGACCTGCAGGGCAGCAATTCTGCTAATACCAGAACCCCTGACTGTTTAACTAAACTAGACTGCGTTATAAAGAGATTGTTGCGTAAATCAATACAACGTGTAAATGAAAACCGAAATAATACTTCACAGGCTTCAGAGGTACATGATGTACTGTCTCTGAGGCTTTCTGTGAAACCGAAAACCTTAAAGATTTTGAGTCAACCACTGCCAAAGTTTTTGCTGAATGAAATCAGATACATCTCTAAACTCACATGCAAAATAAAAACCATGTGACTCTCCTATCACTTTCTTAGGTACGCGTAACGTAGCTTAGGTACTATGCGCGTGTCGGTCTTTTATGTTCAATAGGGCTGCCATAAGTGAACACTTAGAATGTTTTAAATTCGTTTGCATGTAAAAATAAATATGCTTATTTTGATTTAATATTTTTACAGGGTGACTCCTTGTGAAATATACTTTTACTGTATCCTTCAATATTATTTCGTATTTCTGTTACACGTTATGTAAGCAGTCTCATTCAAAGCTCAAAATTTTAAAATTAATAAAATACTAACTGTTGCCTTCATTCCTCGGTTAATGATTTTCTAGTTACTTAAAAGTTTGCTTCTTTTTCTTTCGTGCCATAATAAATTTTTAGGATTCCATTTATTTAAAAAAACTATTACTTGCTTTTTTTTTTATTTCGCTACCAGTTAGCCCTTGACTGCAGTCTAAGATATTGGCTGGCTTTCCTGTTAGGGAGAGATTGCAATCAAGGGCTAATATGTAGTGGAATAAAAAAAAACACTAAATGATGAATTTATAACTAGCGAAGTCCATGCTTGTCAATAGAGGCAAGGCGAAACCTACCTTAGGTAAATCATTCTTCCCAGGAAACCTCATAACAAAAGTTGACTAAAAAGGAATCGAGCAGCCATTATCCTCGAATAATAAGGGGCCTTTGACGCCGGTCCTACGAAAAAAAAAGAAAGCGCGGTAGATTTTTTGTGAAGTTTTTAATTTATGGGCTTGTATTTATCTAGCTAGTTAAGTTTAAATAAACTCATAAAAAACTTTATTAAAAATGTTACAATAAACCTTATACCTAAACTAATTACTGAAATGCTGACTGCATTTGCGCTGAACAGCCAGGCTGATTCTTTGTGCAAAAATGTTCCAGCTCTTCTGTCGCCAGATGAGGCTATCAACCGCGATGAAATGTCTCCCAAGAATTCTTTTGCACTTAGAATCCATGGTCCTAGGGTCAGGTTATGCAGCTATCTTAAGAATTATCGTTATTCATAGTACTTATTATATAAAACTTCATATCTGAAAGTGTCTTCGTATCCTGTAATGGGCCGCTAATGGGAGTAGGTGGTCTTGACCTTGTTTGAATGCCTATTATTACTTAAACCGATAGACGTCCACTGCTGGACATAGGTCTTTTGTAGAGGGTTCCAAATTCCAAGGTTTTATGCCGCTTGGGTCCAGTAACTGCGACGCGCTTAATGTCGTCCTCGTTGGGGCGCTTACCAGTGCGGGGCTGCAATTCCAGCACCTTGTTACCCCAACGTCCATCCTTTCTCCGAGCTATGTGCCCCGCCCATTGCCACTTCAGCTTTGCGACTCGTTGAGCTATGTCAGTAAATCATTCTTCTACGGATCCTTATTTCTGATTTGATCACGTAGAGATACTCCGAGCATAGCTCTCTACTTCGCCCATTGAGTGACTCTGAGCCCTCTTATGAAGCCCATAGTAAGCGACCATGTTTCGGAACACAAAGTAACTATGTAACATTAACTCCCAAAACTTCATAGCTTAATATAACCCACCTAAGTTTGTTGTGGATTCTTCATAGACCAGGGGCCAGGGCGCGTTTGGATCCCTCCGAGTTTAAGTTAACGAATGTAGTTATCAAAATTACCTACAAGAATAACAAATTTACTATCTTAGTAATTAAACAAATGCAGTAGAGCGTATTTTTCATCATTTCTGGCAACATGCACTGTTCGATAACTATGGTCTTCAGGCACTGTGGGATTTTTTAACGAACAGATGTCTTGAAGTATCCCGAAACCATCTCAGCTTACTGTAATAATTCGCAACTGTTTGTTATTATAAAGCGCTGAAGGTTTTTGAATCATAATCCTTTATTACACGTTGACATCTAGTCAGTTGTGCAGACAAGTTGTGTGTGCTTTAGGCAGTGGGCAGCGATCCTGTTTTTTGTGTCCAAGGAAGTGGGTTCGATTCCCACCACTGGAAATTGTTTGATGATGATGACGTTTTTCAGTGTCTGGGTGTTTATAAGTTTATTATAAGTATTTATATGTATTTTTCATAATATTCGTCAGTCATGTTAGTACCAATAAAGTCAAAGTCAAATATATCTTTATTCAAATAGGCACATAGATGGCACTTTTGATGCGTTATTATATACAAAATGTGTACATAGCAGTGAGTAGTGATGGCGATAACTACAATCGTAAACTTAAAACTAAAGCTACGAGGGTTCCAATCGCGCCCTGGTCTAAGAAGAAGCCCACAACAAACTTAGCCGGGTGTTCTTTTTGTTATCACCATCTCACATTGTCATTAGAAAATATTTAAGAAGCAACCTGGTTAGAGCAATTGTTTACACCCAAGCTTTTTTATCGTTTACGTAATCCTTTATACTATAATAGGACTTTTCTATAAGCTTTCGCTTAATACAAACTTTGAACTTCTTTAGTGACATCCCCAAGATATCAACCGGTAATTTATTGTAAAATTGTATACAATTTCCTTTAAATGAATTGCTTATTTTGTGAAGTCTAGTGTACTGCACTGCAAGTTTATTTTTGCTTCTAACGTTCAAATTATTGCAGTCACATTTTCTTTTAAATTTTGATATATTTTTGTGAACATACATTAAATTTTCAAATATGTATTGGCTATAGAGTGTCATTATTATACAAGCTATGCTTACTTTGGGGCTAGATGGCAGTGCGTATATCGTCGTAGTATATTTAAAAAAAAATAATTAGTTTATAACACTAAAAATCATTGGTGTACACTGAGTCGAACGCATACATAAATCGGTCATGTCCTTTAATATGGCACAAAAGTCAACCAAACTTTCAACTAACTAGAAAAACACGAACCTATAAATCGAAAACCTCACAATACTTTTTTTTTGTCCCACTGGCGTCAAAGGCAGCTCGTTATTATTCCACAATAATGACCCGTTCGATTCCCGCCTCGATTATCTAAGATTCAAGGAACTTTTGGGATTATGAACGGCCTCTTTGTTAAATGTTGATTCTGGATCAGATTGGGAACACCTGGCGTTGGAAGTTTTTTTTTTCATTTACTTTTTTTTTTCCGGCTAGTGAAGTTGTGACTTATATCTTTTTATCGATAAAAACGTTTTATTTATTTATTTATTTGGGTTCGCTTTTTATTTTCGGATCTTTGGGAACACGATGACTACTAATATATTTACAGAATCAAATCTTTGAGATGTCTCTCAATAAGTTTAAAGTTTATAAATTCAATTTTTTTATTTATTCTTTAAAATAATTGTTTTATAAATATAACCTAAAATAAACTATTTAAAACTAAATAAAATCTAAAACGTCCACAAATAAAATCTAAAACCACCGCAGCGAGGCACAGTTAAAACAGTTTTTAACTAAGTTTTAATTTTATATAAACTTTAAAATTAGTTAAATGTTAGCTAATGTACTGCTACTAAGTATAGAAAAATTCTAATATAATCCTAATATAATAATTGAGGATTACATGAACGATACAAATAACTCTAACTTCATAGCTAAATTTAAATTGTCTGTGATCTATCTGGTGATAACACAAAAAAACACCCGGCTAAGTTGGTTGTGGACTATAAGACCATGGCGCGTTTGGATTCCTCCGAGAAAATAAATTTGTATGAACGCTTTATAACCGCCATTGATAGGGCTATATGAATTAAATATTATTGTCTGCTAAAATGAATGATAGCTAGTTCCTAGTTTAGTTCGTTTTAATTTCTACATTTTATCGATCCCCGTAACTCTCGTTTTCATTTTCAACAGAATTTAATTACTTGTATACATGTAAGTTCAATCAGTAAATACCCAATACACTTAGCGGCGTGCGAATATGTGAATCAATGTTACAGTAATTAAATGGGGGTGTACGGAGTCTCTAAATCATTTATACAGTATATTGGTTATGTGTGGAATGCCTACTCTCAATTAATCTTACGTCATTAACTATTCAAATGTATATTGCGTGACTAATGAATATTTTAATGGAATTAAGCATATATTGGTATTATTCATAACTTTTGAAGCCACTTAAATTTTAATATACTTCATATTTCGCACTAGTAATAAACCTTTATGAGTCCAAATATTTCAATATAGCATTAATTAATTTGTTAATTTAAATATTTGTAGCAACCTCTACACCACTCATAAGAAGGGAGCAGTTTATTTAAATATAGAAGGATAATGGTTCCAATTCTGTTGTGCGTCGCTTGGATTAACTTAATTTTCACGTCTAATAGTAGTGCTGTTTCTTTCCCGGGAAAATAATGTGATAAGAACAACACTAATTTAAAAAAAGTATATGTAGCTAAAAAATATATGTGCAAAATCGGCACTATTGCTTCTTAACTAGGTATAAAACGCATTAATTGTGTATGCCCTAAACCATTTTATCAATTCACAACTTAACATTTAATTCAATCTGGTCAAAATTTTACAAACAAGGTACTTGGTAGGTAGGCGTATGAAGTTGTGGGATACTAACAATATAGAAAGTACAATACAAATAAAGCAGCCACTATCATTTCAATGCAAAATCGATATCGATTGTATCGATTGTCATTGCCCATCACTAAACTAAGTAATCGATTAGAACCTTTCGCTCGACCGTAAACTTATACAATTGCATTCCTAACCAATGCTTAGTATTTTTTTTAAACTGCTAAGTATTAATTTAGTCATATTTTAAAACGTTATAAACAATTCTTAGCCTTGCAGGTTTCCTCACGATGTCTTCCTTCACCGACATTTTATATACTCTGAAAAGTAAGGTGTGCGTTCCGAGGATCGAACTCGGTCCACCCGAAAGGAAGGCTGAAGCTTTCACCATAAGCTATCACCGTTCACAACATAGATACACACATTCCTTACTAACATTATAAATGCGAAGGTCTGTTTGTTTGTCTTTCTTCCCGCCCAAACTAAGCAGCCAATAAACTAGATTTTTGGCATCGAGTTACTTAAAAAGACGAAGTGTTTAAAAAATCCCCCGGGATTTTTAAAAACCGCAATAAACGCGGGCAGCTAGGGAACAAATAAACCATCAATGTTTCAAAAAGAAATATCGATATCGATACAATTTGTTTACCACCGCCCATCACCAAATTAAGTAATCGATTAGAAACGTCCGCTCGATCGTAAACTTGTACAATGGAATTCCTAACCAATGCTCGGTCCTTTTTGTTAAACTGCAAAAATTTTAATATAATCCCGCCTTTTCGAATGAAAATGTTGTATTGATTTCGAATTTCTTTGTCATAAAACATTTATTTGAGCTGTGAAATCTCGGTAGGTAAGGTACTATTATTTAATCGCGGTCACATTTACCTATATTTAGAATAACTATATTTAGAATATAGACCATATAGATGGAAAATCCAAAAGTGCACGCCTCATACAATAAAATTGAGATTATTCATTACAATAAAATTGAGATTATTTTTAAATAATAATAATTAAACTACATCTAATTATACCGTGAAAAGTAATAGGCTTCTATTCCACAAAATACTGAGGCCTATAAAAAAAATCAACTCGATAAGTGAAGTATTTCGCTCGTTATCGTGACGGTAACGAAGATACGAGATACGGGATCCGCACATACAGTCACACAGACGTCCAAAAATTGTTAAAAAAAGTTCCGTTTTTAAACAATTTTTTAACCAGTTTAAATAATAAAAAGAGATTTAAAAATATCATGAGTGTTAAAAATACTGTTTTTTGTCAACATTTGTCTACTTATATTCACTTATAAAAGCAATAAAGAATAATAAATAAATAATTACTCCGTTATTTGTAATGACTACGTTTTTGCGGCGCTTGCGTTTGAGACTCTGCCAAGACCATGGCCCGGTCTTCGGACACGAAAAATTTTATTAACATAGTGTCACAAAAAATGGTCCTTACGTCTGGTGACCCAAGAGCTGGCGCTTCTTTAGCCCGACGGCTAAGTCTAGCTATACAAAGGGGCAATAGCGCCAGCATTTTGGGTACCATGCCCATAAGGGAACAGTTAGACGGCTTATATTTATTATAAATATTAATTTTAGTTTGTAATTATTATTTCCATCTAAATGTATTATTACTTAAATAAATAAATAAATTCATTAAACTCTTAAAAAAAAAAAAAGAATAAAAAAGTGACATTTTAAGTTGGGGAATCACACATTGTGCGTAAACTCACAGTAATACCCATCTCAACGCTTCGCTTATGAGGCGTGCAATTAAAACGGGGATAAACTTCTCCTATTCAATGTTCCCGCGTTTCAGCGGGTAGACACGTTATTTATATCTCTTATCAGGGGATATAATCGGGGGATATAATCCTTGTCTCATGACTGTGCTAGCCCTGCAGAGCATGCAACGAACACACCTTAATATACTCAAAGGTCTAGGTCTACTACGTCTTTAGTGATTGCCTCATCAGGTGACAGAAAATGAGCCAGAATTGCTGGGTCAGTTTTTGTGCAAAGAATCAACTTGGCTGTTCAGCCTGGAGATGCAGCCAGCATTCTTGGCACCATTCCACGCGGGCACGACCTTCACAGTTATTAGTTTAGTTATAGTTTTATTGTAACATTAACTTAGTTTTTTCTTTAATATGGGATAGAAGCAGGAGTTACTTTGCGGAATTCGATAGTAATTTTAAGAAAAAGATAGTAATTTTTATTTTCTACAGTGAACATTATTAAAAAAAAAATATATTAATAATGTATAATTATGAAACTAAGCTTAATTTGCTATAACTCCGCGAAAAGCAGAATAATCTGTATGGTGTATAAATATGGAAGAAATTATAAACTACACCATACAGATTCTGACGCTTATCGCTGAGTATAGCAAATTAAGCTGAATTTTCATAATTATAAATTTTTAATAGTGTTTTTTTTATAATTTACACTGAAAATTAAAAAAAATGTACATATAAATTTTTAAATTATAGATCGATAAACAAACTTTATTACGCCTATGTACATATAGACTAGCTCGGGTCAAACCACGGATGCTAGTAGGTATTTTCAAATATATTGCACAATAGTTTTTTTTAATTAGTACACGTTTTAAACGACCTCAATTCACGCAGACGAAGACGCGGGATATAACCAATATCGCACGCTACGGTTCAAAAAATGCTTTTCAAAGGTTACTTTAAACCAGGCGTTGAAACTCTCTTTACGGTTAAAAGTCCATTGTGTATAGAAATTTCATTAAAATCTCAAAGAATATTTCCAGCACAAAGAGGTGTTTTTAATGAATTTCGTATAATAAGTAGGCGTGGAAAATCAAAAATCAAAATTATACCTCCCGACCACACAACACTTGGCTTAAGTATGTATTGTGATATGTTATAGGGTCACTTCAATGAGTCTTTGAAAAGAACTTCCAAGCAAACGTTATATGTATATAGCTGTGTAAATAAAGGCCAACGCATACCGGATATTTTAAGGGCCGATTTATACGGCGTATGATCGCGTTATTATGCAAAACTTTTTAACGCCTATTAAACGATATCGGGTGTCGGCCGTGTAATGAAGGCAGTTCAGAATACAGGAGTCTCTTTCTCGCGGGTGTCATACGAGGTGACCAAGGGAATATAACAGAGAACGCAGCACCGTCCACTTCCAAGCGGCCTTTGTCCAACAGTGGACTGTTATCTATATTTGGTATATTGATGAAACGATAGCGGTGATAGCCCAGTGGGTAAAAGTACCGCCTCCCATTCGGGGGGACGAGTTCGAATGCCGGTAATATGTTCGGAGTTATGTGCGTTTTGACTAAATATCGCTTACTTTAACGGTGAAGGTAAAACATCGTGAGGTAACCTGCATGCCTGAGAGGTCTCCATAATGCTCTACCTATACGCCTTTGGCCGCGTAGTAGATTACGGTCTATATTCCTTATCATTCCTTATCATTATGAGGGGTCAGTATATTAGCGGTATAACCCCCCTAGTCTTGTGATATTAGTCATTAAAGTCCACCGACCCGCATTGGAGCAGCATCTTGGGTCTATGTTCTAGAACCGTCTCGAGTTTGAGAGACGAAGCCTGTCCACAGAAGTGGAACGTTAATAAACGGATGTTAGAGGTAAAACCAAAAAAAATAGTAAACTTTTTGCATGAAGGTTTTTATTTAACCTTAGGTTATTCATGTATTACTTAATCAGTCGGTGGGCATGTTTCTGTCGTCGAAATTCTTCACTCTCATTTAGTACATTACGTTTCGTAACTTCACTCCACATTCATTCAGAAGTCAGTCGCAGGGATTCAAAAGGTTCAGCTAATTGGATAATATCATTAAATCGCCAACACTTGCGAGCGATTTTAATGCCGCTCCAAAAATGCGAGGTCGAACGCTTGGGACCTCATTATAATAAACATGGCATAACGTTGAAATAGTTAACCATTTGTTTAAGCTCTGTAGCCTAAGTACCTAGTTTAGCTCGCAATCGAGGAGTCGTTTTCGAATGGCGTAATACTTGAAAAAAGCAGTAAAAAAAAAGGATCTTATCGCCATTGTATTACAGCTCAAATTTGCCCACAATTATTTAGCCCAGACTTTTGAAAACAGGCACATGAAGCTTAACACTAACGCCTCAAGTTTATGGACATAGGGCGGAACATTGCAAAGTTTTGCTCTTTTTAGAGGCGATGGTTTCCCTCTGCTTAGTTTTTTTGACGTGACAACGACTTATAATTCGATGGAGCCGGCTGCACGCACGAAAAAACATGACCTATGCGGCGTTACCTCGCTCTGAGGCGTTCCATTCAAGGCTTGAAGTGCAAGCGAGAGCGTGGAACGAGCGACAAAGAGGCACAGTCAGCCTCCGCGTTCGACATCTGTCTCTCTCCTACTTGTGAGCGATGCGTCCGCGTGGACAGCTTCAATACAATGATACTTTTACATGTTTTCGGCAAGGATGAAGTGCAGTGAAAAGTGAATGTGGTGTCAATTGTTTATAGCTACGATAATATCTATCAAACAAATAAAATTTAAATTTTCTTTTAAAAAATGCAACCATTCCAATATTATTTTCTTACGACGTTGTCACGTTCAACTATCGTCAGTAAGCCGACTTTACAGACAACCAATTTTTTTTCGTATTATCTGATTAACCCTAATGATTTTAACAGCGTAACGCGAGCTTGTTGGCGTGCCTCGCGAGCTCTGCCAGGAAGAGTTCCATCAAAGATTACCATAAAAACAAGAAAATAGAAAAAAAAAACATACTAAAGTATAGTGTGCTGAGTCCTTTACCAGCCTAAATAATAACCTTAATGTTTTCGAGGTATAAAATATAACATAAAGCCCTAGGGGCCATCAATAGCTACGGAGGCGTTAAAAATTGCCACACCATATTTTGCTCAAAGGACTAATTTCACGCGAATAATGTTAAAGGCCGAACACGACTTACGTATTGTAAATAAAGGCGCCTTCTGTACCGCGGCAGTCGGATGAAATCGCTTAGGTAGGATGAAATCCCCTACATCTTCCAATTTTATTAACCCAGTAGTGTATTGATGGCTGTATTGAATGCCAAATAATTGTCGATTTTTGTATGCCAAGGTCTATAATGTATCACTGAAACTTAGGTTATAGACGCCCGATTAGCGTTGTGGGCAGCGATCCTGCTTCCTGAGTCCAAAGCCGTGGGTTCGATTCTCACAACTGGAAAATGTTTGTGTGATGAACATGTTTTTTAATATCTGGATGTTTTATATGTATGCATTGTCTGCTGTGTTGTATTGGTTAGGCTCGACACTCGCACTTTTATCAGTCCACTTTTGCCTAAGCTTTCGGGTAACTAACGCGGTGCGCGAGACAGTGTATTGCGTGTACAATGTATGTTTGTGTATCGATGTGTATGTAATATTATAACACAAATAGATATTATAATATATAATGTATATTATATATTCACAAACACAACAATGTAAATTATAAGCATTTATGTATATTATTCATTAAAACATTCATCTTAGTACCCGTAACACAAGCTTAGCTTATTTTGGGACTAGATGGCGATGTGCATTGTAGTATATATATTTTTTTATATTGCCTATATGTGTGGGATAAAAAGTAGCCTATATGTTTACCCGGAATATCAGCTACCACTATACCAAATTTTATTTAAATCCGTTCAGTGGTTTTCACGTGATGCTCGGACAGACAGACAGACAGACAGAAAAAAATTAAATAAAAATCTTTTTTGGACTCAGTATCGATTATAAAGCATCCCCCGGTCAAAATTTTCTAAATATATTAAATGTACAGAAATCTTCCAGTTACAGTTTTATTATAAGTATAGATTATAACCGATTTTAATTTCGGTAGTCTGCGAGAGACCTTAGTTCACAATTTTTAAAACTATTCACAAAATTATAATTCTTCACCAAAGTTCTATTCATAAAAGCGTGAATTTTTGTGGAGCCTTCACGCGCAGGCGTTAAAAATCGCCTTGGGGTAAGGACCGATTGTGTTCAGAAATTACTTCAAAAAACCCGGAGGTCTTTTCAAACTAAACACATTGTTATAACGGAGTGAAGTTTCGAGATGGGTCAGTGAGGTAAAAATTTAAAATGCAACTTTTAGTTAAGATTTTTCGTTTACTGAGGAACAGTGTCGTTGATTTCAAAGCTACTTGACGCCATTTTTTCCGCTAGGGTATTATCTTTACCCGTTACTCATATTTTTTTACAGAGACGAAATAATAGGTAGACATAATTTTCGTTCGTGTGGCACAATACTTGCCCTGCAAATTTTTATCAGATGTTAGTGATATTAACCATCATCACATATGATAAAAATCGGTAACTATGAATGAAAGATCAGAAGCTTGTGACATGTGACATTATGTAAGCGTTAATTGTTTCGATGACATCCATTAATTTTTTACGTGTTTATGATTTGACTTGAACCGCCATCAGTTGACTATATCTTTTTGAAACCGTATAATAAACCGCTGACAGCAATCTTTAACTTCAACCTCGTTTATAATTTAATTATAGTAACTATTTATTGTTGAAGAAAATGTCTTTAAACATAATGGTCGTCTTTGTGCTTTGTATTGACTATGTGCCCAGTTTTAATTATTATTTATTGTATTCTTTAAAAGTTTGTGCAATTAAGAATTTATTTATCTATCTACCTTATCCTTGTCTCACATGAGACATGACAGTAAGGCTGAAAATAAATTACAGTTTCCGTCTTAGTAACCCATTTCAAAATCTCACCCCGTACTTATACCGAAGTACCTACCTATAATGATTTAGGCATAGCGTGTTGGAAAACTGGAGTTCAAGATTTTATCGGGTTTTTATAATCAATTTCGTTTTAACAGCGTGTCTAAAGGGTTGGTTATAGGGTTGTCACTAATTAGTATTACAATGAAAATTTAGCACCAAAAATTTAAATTTTGTAATAGCTGAGATGCACATTATATGCAGGATACTTTGTTGTTGTGTGGCCACATGCAAAGAGGAACCTATCCTAAGATTAGTCATGTAAAATAGTCTCAGGTTAAAGCCGAAATCAAGCCTATCAACAGAATAGAAAGAACTTTCTTGAAGTGGATTAAAAAAAATTAGATTTTTTTAAATTATTGTTTTACGAACGATTTTTATTGTTTTAAGAACACACATAGGCGACGTACTTTGTGCCCAGATGGCACAGATAAAAGCTATAAACAACAATTGAATTTAAGGGAAGCAACTTAAGAATTTTTATTTATTTATATTTAAGTTAAACCAAAGAGATTCATTTGAAATAACTCAAAAGTTTAAAATAATAAAATAGAATATTTTAAAACAGGTGACAGCCCTAGTTCCTGTGGTGTAAGCGAAAAAGGGGTCGAAGAATTTGTGAGCTAGAACAATATTAACTTACACTTAAGTGTTTCTGCTTTCTCGAAAACGTGGCGTTCAAGTGTTCACACTGCGATATTTAAAGTGAAGTGAATAAAAAAAAATTGTGTTGTGCTGATGGCAGATCAGAATAATGCTGTCCCCACCCCTCCTCTTACCCTCGTTTAAATCATAAATATAGGATTCCAATTCACGCATTCAATTTTAACATAAACGTGTCTACTACTACTAAGTTCTACGTAAACAAGTTATGTGGCTCAATAAGTTGTTAATAATTAAAAAAAATAGTTTATTTCGGTAAGAAACAAAGTATTATCAATATATAGCTGAAGCCTTCTTTTAAGAGTAGTATTACTACGCCTGTGTTAGAAGACCCTGCTATTTCATTACAATTAAAATAAACTTAACAAATTACATTACATTACATAACAAGAGATACAATGATATACAAAAGGACAGACATGTTATACAGAAATTTAGATGATAATAAAAATTCCAACCTATTTAAACACATAATATACAAAATAAGCATGCGTGTGATTATGTTTAGTTTTCAGTTTATAATAATGTTTAGTTTATAGGCTGTAAAGTTTAAAAAAGGTGTTGTAACCTGCTAAACTGTAAGTAAAAAAATATTTATTTGTTTAACCTAGGATATACAAGTATTTCATTAATATAGACATTTATAAAACAAAACAAAGCAAACCCCTCCTCCTCCTTAGTCACTACTCCCCTTAGTCACGTCGTACGACGTGACTAAGATACGTCGACCAGGTTCGTGCGATCACCAACCCGTCTGGCCAATTTGGTGATTATGGTCGAACTCTTCCCTTGTGGGAGGCCTTTAATCCAGCAGTGGACTGTTATAGACCATTGATGGTGAAACCGATTGTTATTTTTTTTAATGTGCAATTTACAGCTCGATCTTCAAAAAAAATATAACCTTACCGAAGTTTACATAGCATTATGTACTTACTTTATGTATTTTTTTGTCTTGAATTGTACACTAAAGTTCGTAACTTTTACCTGATCGCTTAAGGTTGCTCTAGCCGCACGTTTGTACGCAAGCGGATGATTTAATTCCATCTCTAAGTAATTCAATGGGATAAATTGATATGCAGCTAAGGTCTAAAACCTTAGCTGCATATCAATTTATCCTATCATTATTTGGAACCTCAATCGTGTACGTGTAATTTTACATCACCTACCTGTTCTCGCTCTTGTTGTCCTAATCCTAAGATTGCCTGGCAGAGATCGCTTCTCAGCGATAAGGCCGCCTTTTGCATTCTACTCCAGTCTTTGTGTTTCTCTCTATTCGTTCTTTATTTTCCTAACTGTGTAGTGGTGTACAAATAAAGATTTTAAATAAATAAATTAAAAAAGTACCTAACCTATGCAAGATATAACAGAATTTAAAAAAAAAATGCTTAGTCTAGAAGTATTTCGAATAAACTTTGTTTTTAAATTTATACCTTCTAGGGATCCGACTTACATAGAAGCACGGAGGACACTGCTACCCGTTCTCAATTTTATTATCTTTAGTGGACTTATACGACACCCGCGAGTGAGGAGAAATCGTTATAAATACATGTTAATACGTCTGTATAGAGAAATACGCGATAATCGCAACTGTACAAAACAACTAATAAAGCAAAACTAATAGGATCGAGAAAAGTTCATATTAGAAAGATTACCTTATGTGTTTACGGGAAAATTGGCTAGTGCAACCTTAACTGGACACGTGAAGTAAGTAGATAGTAATATAAACATCGACCCAGTAAATTACGCATTTAAAAAGAAACACGACCTCTTAAATCTGTATAAATACATGTAAATAGGATAATAAAAACTATGAAGTACACTCCGGGACACGAGGTTTGTTTTTTAAGCATTTAAACCAATGAAGTCATTCAAGCAATAAAACCTAGGTGCGGTCGTTTTATTGGGGAATCAGAATACAAATGATTTAACCGAGACCGCCCATAAGGGACAAAACAGATGACGCATATTAAACCCCAGTGTTCTTTTTTTAATAATTCCTCTTTAAAAAAAAAAATTATGAAGTCGCAAAAAAATGACATTCTAAAGACAATCAATCTATAAAAGACTAGAGATTGTAGTAACTTGACATTTTTTTTAAATTATTTTTTAGTTTTTTTTAGTTTAGTCTTTATAAACAGAAAGTTGATATAAACAGTCGACTTACAAGATATGGTCATAAATTAGTGACATCTGCATATCGTCTGCGAAAGGTGCAGAAGTCATTTGTGGGACTGAGTATACGCTTTTATAATATGATTCCTAAGGTAATTTTGGACCTACCAATGCATAAGTTTAAAGAATGTGTTAAAACACATTTATTACAGCGAGGTTATTATACAATTGATGAATTTCTTAATGACAAGGTTGCTTGGAAGCATCCGGCTCCGCTTTCATCTCTCACAAGATAGAAAAATGAATTTGAAAATGTAAAATGTAAATTGTTAATGTTGGAAAAGAGCAACTGCTGAGTTTCTTGCCGGCTTCTTCTCGGTAGAATCTGTCTTCCGAAGCGGTAGTAGAGTCACTACACACAGACAGACTTGACGTTTCAAAAGTGCTTATATTAGGCCTACTTGAAATAAATGAATTTTGTTTTTTTTGAATTATACTAAATTTGAGAGGGCCGAGGTTTCGTCTTTACGCGCCGAGTATACGGCACTGTTAAACTCGGAAAGTGGACAAGGATGTACGCCGTAGTCCACCATGCTGGCCAAGTGCGTATTTGTTGACTTCAAACGACTTTGAGAACATTATGGTGAACTCTGTGGCGTGCAGGTTTCCTTGTGATTTTTTCCTTCAGTCGAAGAGAGTGATATTTAATTATTGCATAAAACGCTCTGACTTTTCGGATTGTACCAGACCTGCGTGTTCATGCGTTCTTTCGAAACCCGTTGCCACCTAAAGAGAGGCTCTCCGACTTTGAGAACATTATGGAGAACTCTTGGGTGTGCAGGTTTCTCCATGTTGTTTTCCTTGTCAAATACAGTAATATTCAATTGAGTAGATATATTTATTTAATTGATCTCAAAGATATTAATGTCCATTTTTGTTATTGTTATGTTGATTTGTGCTTATATTCCATATTTGGTTACTCATTTGTGATTTTGTTTCTTGTGTTAGATTTTAATTTGATAACTAATATATTTGATTAAAGGCTGTTAAATACTACATATAAATGTATGACTGATTAGTAAAAACATTAAACTGATTTAATTTATATGTAGTTTTTTTTTTTATATCCCAAAAACAAAATGGTATTCCATATTTGGTGACTTACCTCTACACGCACACGAATCCGAAAAGTCAGAGATGAGGTTTAACTTCTTTGCACCGATCAGCCTAGGACTGAAATGTTCTTATTTCGATCAGACAAATGTACCAAGCGGGTGACAACTGACAATTAAACAATCCAAACGTTGTCTAATATTATACCTATAACTTCTTCAATAGTCTTTTTCTTTTTTCCAGCGGCGATAGAGTCGTTTCACGCGCCGACAGGGGGCGCGGTGGAGCTGCCTTGTGACGTCACACCCGCCCTTCCAGACGACAGAATGGGCCTTGTCATCTGGTACAAGCAGGGCCACGACTCGCCGATATACTCGTAAGTACCAACAATACAAACTGTCCTTTAATAAACTCCTCGTAACTACTGTGCTCCTGGTGTTTTTTTTCAAGTTAGCTTATGTTACATTCGAGGAAGCGGTGATAGCCCAGTGGTTAGCACTTCGGCTTCACTTTCGGGAGGCCGAGTTCGTTTCCTAGCACGCACCTCCTTAACTTTCACAACTTTTTTTAGTTATTAGTGTTTTTAGTAATTGAAACAGCACTTACTTCAATGGTGAAGGTAAACATCGTGAGATAACTTACAAGCCGGAGAGTTCACCATAATATTCTCAGAGACGTATGAAGTCCACCAATCTGCACTGGGCCAGCGTGATGGACTGCGGCATAAACCTCATTGTGGGACGAAACCCGTGTGCCTGATATTGGACTGAGTATGATGAATGTTACATACAACTATTACAGCCCACCAACCATTTAGAGCAGCGTGATGGGTCAATGCTCTAAAACCCTGTCTCCTACGAGAGTAGAGGCATGAAGTCTAAGGCTGGAGACGGACATAAAATACTTTCTATTTCCGGAATCAAGTGTCCGCAGGATTTATAAGAAATAACACAAATTTCCCAGAAAAAAGCAGACCAAGTCGCAAGTATTAAATAAACTATAGAATGTACAAAATTCCGAACAAGGGCGCGCAAAAACGCAGGCAAAGTCACAGATATACATAAATTATAAATAGATAAAGTCCCAAACGATGCGCGGGCGCAGTATAAAAAATATTTATACAGTGGAATAATTTTACTAGGACATCATATCCAAATCTCACGATCACGGACGCCTTTTAAGGCTTGATTTAGATATTAACCGCTCTGACTGACACCCGGTATGTGGGGATTATAATCATTGAACCCCGATTAGAAACGTAAAGGGAGCGCTGTTGGTGTAGTAAAGGTTAATGCACACTGATGTTCCAAAATATATTTTGCTTTAACATAACTTTAAAAAATTAAAACCCGTGATACTAAATAAATAAATGTAATTCGCCATTTTGTGGCGGCCATCTTGGATTTGGAATTTATCCTAGTGAATGATATACTTCGAGACAAGTCACTTTATTTGAAACTAATGACTGAATACACTTTTATTGTACACCACATAAAAATACAGGAAAAATTATAAAAAACTAGTTCACACGATTAATTAGGCGGCCTTATCGCTACATAGCGATCTCTTCCAGGCAACCAATGGCTTAAAACACTGCTCAAGATAGGTAGATGGTGCATATAAATATATTTAAAAATATATACATAAATACTATATATATAAATATACTAAAGTTCTACATAATATTATAAACACATAATAATAATTATATTTAGGGAATAGTGAAAAAATAGAATATCAGCCATAATTATCCATCAAACATTGCACAGTCCCGACTAATACATCTGCCGCCATAAGGTTTAGCGGGGCTGTAATGTATGACTTCGCTTCGATGATTGTTTGCGACACTCTCGCGCAATTAAAATATTGCTACCATTAATTAATCCATGCAAAATAAATCTGAAAAGAATATATTTTTTGTTTTATTAAAATGAAACACTAGGTGTGAAAAGTAGAGAATTAAACGTATAAGTTACTGTTTCATCTCTCATTACACTTAGGATTTACAGTGGCGTGCATTGAGGGTATGCACAGGGTATGCAGATGATATAAAAATATGAAGAAAATCTCCAGTACGACTTATAAGAAACTTAAGGATAGACATTGTAAGAGTTATAAAAAGCCTATCCTTAAGCATTAATAACTCTTACTGGAGATTTTCGTCATTTTATACCATCTGCATACCCTATGCATACCCTCTATGCACGCCACTGAGGATTTACCTCGGCGCCCTTAATTTAAGACATTGCATTACTCTAAGTTCAAACCACAGACTCCTGCACACTTAGTAGTAGTAGAACTCGTGGGATTCAAACTCGGCTCCCGAAGGTGAGGAAGAGCTCCCACCTAATGCAGTTTTCTTTCTTATTTCTTTGTAATTGCTTAAAACGCACATAACTCCGAAAACTTAATGGTGCGTGCCGATGAATCATGTCATAACATATCACGATCTGAGATTTGAAAGGTGCTCAGTTGAATTGTGATAAAACGATATTCAGACGCATTCAAGCTTTATAAAGTTTGAGAACTGACCACTTAATCGCCACAACAGAAAGGTATTTCCATAGATAGTCCATTATTGATCACATAATAACATATTGTGTCCGAAAACCCGCGTTAATTTACATATAATCACAATACACCAGTGTGTCCTACTCTCAAAGTGAAATATGACTATTGGTTCTTTTGTAAAACGCCGCCCGCTGACAGCCGCTTTTTATCTCGCCTATCGAATGTTTCGTATAGTTAAGTAACATATATATGCGTACGTCATTATAATATTAGGAAAAAATCCTAAATCAATAATGCACTCGATATGGGCTTATAAAAATCAAGCAAAATAAACTGGTGATTATAAATAAGTAAATATAATAATAAGTTTTTTTGACCAAAAGAATTCTTAAAGTAACATACATATATAAAAACGAAGAAAACACAATATATTATAACCTATTCAAAATGTAGCGGTTATAGATCACTTCGGTTTCACTTTTAGGGGCCGAGTTCGTGTCCCAGAAAGCACTAGAGGTGCTTTTGTAAGTTATGTGCGTCTTTTAAGCAATTTGAATATAAAAGAAAGAAAACACCGTAAGGAAAACTGCACGCCTGAGAGTTCTCCCTATCGTTCTCGAAGGCGTGTGAAGTCCACCAATCCGCGCTGGGCCAGCGTGGTGGACTACGATTTAAACTCATTGTGGGAGTGACCCGTGCCCTTAGTGCCGTGATGATGATGCTACAAAACCTTTTTTTGAATAATTGACGGGCATAGCAGATGAGCTACCTGATGTGGCCATCATCAAACCATCGCCCATATAAACACAACAATAGGCATGCAAGAAACACGTCCTGCCGCCCTGTTTCCATCAACCTAAATCTTAGGGGATACCCTCATGTAAATAAATATATTAAATATACTAGGACAATACACAAATCGCCATCCAGCCCCAAAGTACGCGTAGCTTGTGTTATGGATACTAAGATGACTGATGAATATTTTAATGAATAATATACATAAATATGACGGTGAAAAAAAATCATATCCATCACACAAACATTTTCCAGCCACAGTAAATATAATAAAGCAGTGTGGAATACTATACTAGGTTTTGTCACGACGTCAAAAAACTCACTATTTTTTTCTGTATGTTCTTAATTCTGTGGATTACACACGTTCTTTAAAAACATTATGGAGAACTCTCAGTCATGCAGATTTCCTCACGATGGTATACCGTTCCTCCGTTAACTAGTGAACATATATATAAAAACAATTAATATATCCATTCTAAACAACTTTACGCATTCTTGTTCGTGATTGCATCCATTTACATATATTTACAATTTGTCAACAAGTTCGAGAAATGATATATAGGTATCTCAAACTTGTTGAGTAATGCTGTGAACAAATTGTCAACAATAGTTTTGCTGGTCGTATTTCAATGCTATTTTTTTATAGTACCGAGAAAATGGATTGGATGGAAAAATGGATGAAACTTAATTTATTTCGACCGACTTGGATGATGGATCATAAATTGTTAGTAAAATACAAAGTTAAAAAACGAATATTACTAAAGAAATCCTACTATATATATATAGTAGGATTTCTAGGCTAAACGGATTTGGATGTAATTTGGCATACATGTAGCTTTTGACATGGAAAATAACATAGGTCACCTTTTATCCCGATTCCTTAAGTAGTTTCCGAGGAAATTTTTTTTTTTTGTTCGAATGAAGCCGCGGGTGGACGTCTTTGATATCTGGTATGCATGTCACCTATGCTATGGAAAAGGACATCTACTTTCTATACCGATCACTCAATTGTTAACGAGTGAAGCTTTATAACTACTTCTGAAGTCCACACGGACGAAGTCGCGGGCAGAAGCTAGTAGTTGGCACAGGTACTGGCATTCAAAATTTGCCAGCAAGTTACTTACAACAAGTTACAGCGGGCGCTGGAACTCGCCCAAACCCTTCGTGCATCTGTACTCCGTTTCGCATGATCGTGTAGAAACAATCTATATTTTTTCATTTTCATTCTATCATTTTTTTTCATTTTCATTTTCATATGCGCTTCGGTAAACATCCCTCACCAGGATCCCACCAGGATCTCACCAGGACCACGATCTTCAGTGATGAAGGAACGACCATAGAGAGAGAGAGAGAAACATCCCTCACTCACTGCAAGACCGAGGCAGTCCCATCCGCATCCTGATCGCATTGTTGTACTGAACGCGTTCAGCTTTACCGTTAAAACAAATGAAAATTAAACATCGCTTCCAGTAAAATACTCAAAACAATATTGTTTGTATTTGTATGTGTATTGTACACAGGTTGGATACGAGGGAGGGTGTGACGTCACACTGGTCGGATCCTTCGACGCTGGGTTCCCGAGCTACCTTCCGAAGCACCACAGCACCTGCGGTCCTACTACTCACTAAGTTAAGGTAAATAAGTTTTTTTAAAGCATACTGCACATCCTTATACCGTGCTGTGGGCTAATTATTTATATTAGCGACTCGGTTCTACAGCGCCTCAGGAATGTATGCGGTGCGGGGTGGCTCAAAAATGGTTCTGAAGATGATCGCGGGTAAACTGGACTGTCACTACCTCCGGCATTACCTGTAATACGCCTACCTGTGATAGACACGTTGCAATTCCAATGCCGCAGAGACAGTATTGAGCGATTCTTCCTATTTTTATGTTTTTTTTTTTTTAACTTTTAGTTCTGTTATTTAATTTTGATTGGGTAGATTTCATTTTTAATTCATTTACTTCTTGACATATAATTTCTATTTTTTTTTAAGCGTAATTTTATTTATTATAATTTCATTTCATTTAATTTGTAAATTGTTTATACGATATAGGTACAATGTTTAATGCTCCATTAAACATTGTACCTGGAGATGTATCTTAAAAAGTTCAAAGAAAAGTCCTATAGTATTAAGGACTACGTAATCGATAAAAAACTTGGCGTGAGTTATTGCTCTAATCAGGTTGCTCTTCTAATAATTGTAAATGACAATGTGAAATGGTGATAACAAAAAAAACCGGCTAAGGTTGTTGAGGGCTTCTTCTTAGACCAGGACGCGTTTGGAACCCTCGTAGCTTTCGTTTTAAGTTTACGAATATGGTTATCGCCATCATCTCACTACCGTATAATTCTCATGTACGCATCAAAAGTGCCACCTATGGGGCTACTTGAATAAAGATATTATTGACTTTAATGTTTTTGGGCTAAGCCTGAAATAAAAGATTACTATTATTAACGTGTTGGCCACGGGATAAGACGCGTCGCGCGATGTGATAAAGCGGTGGTAGCCACGTGATCAGCACTTCAGTAACCCTTTCAGGGGCACCCAGTTCGATCGCAGGCACCCGCTATTAAATATCCCTTGATTTCACGTTAAAAAAAAAACGTGTGGGGCCGTCACGGGACGCCTGGCAGATGTGAAACATCGAAATTGTTTTCTGTAAGTTATTGCAGATATTGCATAATGAAAAGGTAAAGATAATAACTATTTTATTACAAAATTAATATTCATTTTTAATACATACGAAATACAAAAATTCAATCATATAGCGTGGCGAAGCTTCGCCACGGCCTGTGGCGCCACGCCAAAAATCAGGTATACCCTCCGTCTATAGATGTTTCACATCAATAGGCGGAGCAGTCTAAGGCGAACATCATAAGGTAAATTGCATGCATTCAGAGGTAGCCAGAATTCTATTAGATTTTAAGTTAAGATAAGAGAAAGGAAGTATAAATTTTTGTAAAGGGAACGATGGGGCTGACATTCTTATTGTTAAGAAAAGTCCCGAATAAATAAAGAATAAAAAAAAAAAAAAAAAAAAAAAAAAATTGCTTGCGTATGAGTTTCTATGATATTCCAAGATAATTAAATTGTATTAAACATCTTTAAGCGGTGATAGCCTAGTGGATAAGGCTTCGGCTGACTTTCCGGAGTAATGTACGTTTTTAAATTAAGCAATTAAATATCGCATTCTTTAAAAGTGAAGGCAAATATCGTGGGGTCACCTGCATGCCTGTGAGTTCTGAATGATATTTTAAGGGCGCGTGACGTCTGCCTAGCCGCGCTTGGTCAGTGGTGGACAATAGCAAAACCCTTCTCATTCTAAGAGCAGAGCTGTCCTGAGTGGGTTGATAATATAGATTTGAATAAATGTATGGGATTGCGAGTCGCGCATAGCGCTTCCGGTCGCCGCTACCCGCGCTTTTCCATACATTTGTTGTAGTCACTAGACGCTTTGATGACGCAATGTCTCGTGGCCAGCACGTGAGATGCTTTATATACTGTTCGCTCGGTAACAGTTGCCTTAGTACAAGAGTTGCTCGCTCGCAATCGAAGAGTCGTTTTCACATATCATACTATGTGTCGTTAAAGTAAATTAGACCTAAAAAAAATCGTGTTGGGGTCGCAAATCCTGTACTCCTGATATTTGTTTCACGAACGTTCTGTCAAGTTCTATAATTGTCCGAGAATTGTAGGCTAATTTAAGCTTTTGTGCTATTAAAATAAGATTCATTTTACTACGATGTTCAAGTATCTCGAGACTCGAAAACGACTCTTTGATTATAGCAAGCAAATCTTCAAATGTTTTTAATTTTCTTAGTTAAAAGTTTGTAACCGCGTTGAGCTATTCCGCAGGAAAACTTATCGCGTCACCGATGACCCCGACATGCTGGTCACTTATTGCGCTAGATTAGCTAAGCGTAATATAGTAATAAACGACTAAGACACCGGGAGGTATCTTTGCATCGTTCGAGTCCATGTAGGACTGCGGTGCATCGATAATGCAATCGTATTGATATCAAAATACCCACCAACTCAATGTCATGAACATGAATATCTGGCAAATAAGTATGAAGTTATAGTTATCAAAAGTTTAATTATTTACCCACTTTATACAATTACTGTAATAAGCGACCTGTATACATAAACACGCCAATATTATATTATATTATATACTCGACTGTATTGATGGTTACGATTTCGCGTCACCTTATTTTATCAAATTTCCCGAATGGATGAAACGAATTTGATTTTGTTTTTGTTTTCTGGTGAATTAGTCGAGAGTTTTCTTAGCTGTGTTTAAGAAAATCGGTCTAAGATGGCCTCCGCCGTTTTTTGGGGGCGGCCAACTTGGGAAAAATATTGTGCAGTGTTAGAAAGCTACCGTAATCCAAACCGACAACGGCTCCTTCTTAAGTATCTTTGTTATTAAATCAAGCTTCAGAACTAATTATTTCAATAAAAATAAATTACTCCGTGGCCAGTTATCAGTTTTTGAACGTAAGTTTATTTCTTATATTGCATTTAATATTTCAATAATAATAAACGGCATTTTGACGAATTCTATACAACGAACGATCGAACGATCTATACAATAGCAGACTTGGGGCTCAGGTGAGACGCCTTCAACCGTTATATAATCATAAAACAGTTGATTAAGAAGGATTTAACTGTGCCATCAAACTTCCGCAAAAGCTTTTAGTAAACTAAACCATAGTTTAAACTTAAACTGCTTTGAAATCTAACCGCGGTTCAACATCAAAACGGTATCACTCCCGCGTTGTGCTTAAGTAAATAAACAAACGTGCTTTATAAGTCGCTATTAAGGTGCATGCATATTGGATATAAAAATGTTAAGACCCTCGAATGGTAAGATCTTTTTATAAAATGATCAAGGTACTTTTTCCACATTTGGTTCCATCTTCACCTTCCTACAACATAGGTTTATTGTAGCTAGTTCCAAATTCCATGGGTTTGTCCCGCTTGCGTCCAGCGGCTCCCAGCGGATACCAACGACTCGAGCACCGCCATTCTAGCACCTTGGGACCTCATCGTCCATCAGTTTTCTGAGCTATGTGCTCCTCCCATTGCTCCTTCAGCTTTCCGTTTCGTTGAGCTATATCAGTAACTCTGGTTCTTCTTCGAATCCTGATCTGATCACGTCAACATACTTCGATAATCTGTCCATCGCCTGTTGCGTGACTCGTATCACCAGCGTAGGTTGAATCCTTACTCATATCATAAATACGAAAGTGTGTTTGTTTATTTGTTTGTGGGCCACTAAATCCCCGATTTCTGTCGTCATCCGGACGTGGATCCTTACCACAGTCGGACCACGTTCGGACTAAACAATAATTAGTCCAAAAGTCCACCAACATTAGATTAACGTCGAACCGAGCCGAGGTCCGAGACCTTGCCCCCCCTCGAGTCGACGTCTCCCACTTTCCCCCCGATTTCATCGAGCCCTGGGGCTCTTCTCATGGTTAGCTTACGCGCTCGCCCCACTCCCCCGGTGACGCCGTAGCAACCCCTCAGGTGGTTATCGGCAAGTGTCCATCAGAAAATCGAGTAAAAATCGGCGACTAAATACGGTGTAACTGGCTTAGGAACAGAAGCAGACTTCCTAACTAAGCAACCAATTTATTTCATTTTTGCCATAGAGTCAGTTGGAAGGTCGCAGAGTAACATGGGCTTTTTATCCCAACAACGGTTCCCACGGGATCATGAACTCAGGCAGTAGCTATTTTTTTTGCATAAAAGTTGAATCATATTTAAAACAACTTTCAAATATAACCCACGTTCAGTTAAAGATATAAACAAAAGTCCATCAAACGTGACTTCACTTAAGCCGCCATTAAGGTGTGTGCACAAAAGATCGACAGAATGTAAATGTTATCAAATATCGCAAACCGTTCATTTGTTTGTTCAGCCACCCTTGTTTTGTTAACTTAACTTTTGTTTGTCAGGTTAACACAAAAAGTTTGCATAATCTTACTTTTTTGGCCCAATGGTTTAGCGATTAGCATGTTAAATTAAGGATTGTGAGGTGCTGGGTTCGAATCCCAGGTTGCGTAACTACCTAAAAACTATACAAACCAGCTTGGAGTTAGAAATTTGGATGTGTCTACACCAGAGCCTCGGAGAGTTCGTTAAGCTCTTGCTCCCAGTTACTATCGTTAACATGTGACTATAGTCGTTCAAGCCCACCAATCCGCATTGGAGCAGCGCGATGTGTCTATACATTGTTTCTTCAGCCACCTTGTGTGTGTTAACTGTTGATTGTCAGGTTAAGACAAAAATTTCGCTTAATCCTTTTTATTTTGCTTTGGTTTATTGTTACCAGTTCAATTACGGATCACGAGGTCCCGTGTTCCAGTCCCGGGCCAAAAATTGTTGGTTATTGTGTTCTTTCTTTTAAATAATTTCTCGGAGTTAGGAATTGGTGTTATCAACTTTGAGCTCTTTGAGCAGTCCCGGTTGTTAACAGTCTCTCTCTCTCTTTTTGTGCCTCTCCACTACTGGAGGTTGGCTGTCAGCTCAGCGAACTTCTCGCGGTCTTGCGCCAAGCGAAACAATGTTTCCACGCTAACAATATTAGTCCATTCACGGATGTTGCGCAACCATGACTTCTTCCTCCTTCCAACACGTCGTTTTCCCTCTACTTTGCCCATCATTATGATCTGGAGCAGTTGGTATCGCTCATGTCTCAGAACGTGGCCCAGATATTTGACTTTACGCTTTTTAATGATAAGCAGTAACTCCCGACTTTTGGCGACGCGTTGGAGTACTCTCACTGTAACTTTCTGTGTCCAGCTAATGCGGAGCATTCTACGTTAGCGCCACTTCTCAAAGGCTTCGAGACATTTCTGAGTATCGGCTTTTAGAGTCCAAGCTTCACTACCGTATAAAACTACCGGCTAGACATAGCAGTGGAGTAATCTTGTTAACATTACCTAGAGATAATAGTGGTTAAGGCCCTCTAAGTGGCAGCGTAGGCTCTTATAAGAGAGGAGGTCTGGGTCCACCCGTGGGACGTCAAGGATGATGATCATGATGTGAAGCAGGAGAACAGTGCCTTGTCTATTCGGCTATTGTGATGATGCAGTATAAGATGCTTGATGCTTTAAACGTAAGCTTATAGAAAAGTCCTATTATAGTATAAAGGACTACGTAATCGATAAAAAAGCTTAGGTGTAAATTATTGCTCTAACCAGGTTGCTCTTCTAATAATTTAAAATGACATTGTGAGATGGTGATAACAAAAAAAACACCCGGCTTAGTTTGTTGTGGGCTTCTTCTTAGACCGGGACGCGTTTGGATCCCTCGTAGCTTTAGTTTTAAGTTTACGAATGTGGTTATCGCCATCATTAAAAAAAGCTTAGGTGTAAATTATTGCTCTAACCAGGTTGCTCTTCTAATAATTTAAAATGACATTGTGATAACAAAAAAAAACACCCGGTTTAGTTTGTTGTGGGCTTCTTCTTAGACCGGGACGCGTTTGGAACCCTCGTAGCTTTAGTTTTAAGTTTACGAATGTGGTTATCGCCATCATTAAAAAAAGCTTAGGTGTAAATTATTGCTCTAACCAGGTTGCTCTTCTAATAATTTAAAATGACATTGTGATAACAAAAAAAAACACCCGGCTTAGTTTGTTGTGGGCTTCTTCCTAGACCGGGACGCGTTTGGAACCCTCGTAGCTTTAGTTTTAAGTTTACGAATGTGGTTATCGCCATCATCTCACTACCGTGTAATTCTTATGTACGCATCAAAAGTGCCAACTATGGGCCTACTTGAATAAAGGTATTTTTTAATTTGGCTTTGATTTTGATGTTAGGGGAATAACCTATTAAAGATATACCAGTTTTATTAAACATGTGATACATTGATTTACGATCGATGCAACCATCGTACTGGAACAGTTATACCCGTTTTCACAAACAAAAGACAAGGCATATGGGAGAGAAATCCATGATATATTATGAAAATGAAGCTTAGTTTGCTATCTCCGCAAAAAGCAGGAGATTCTGTACTGCATATTTATAATTTCTACAAACAGATTTTCGGCAATGTCCCTTCTACCCACCTTTGTACCCACATAAGTACACACACGTTTTTATTTTTTGGATTTAAGAATGTAGAATTTAAATTTAATGTAGGTTGGACCCATTCATAAATATTACGTGAGCGCGTCGCATGTGCACACGGCCTTACCCAAGTAATAAGCTTCATTCAAAATCTTACTTATATGCGCGTTTTTTGTTCGTATTTGTATGGGAACTGGGCTACGAAATGCGATACTCTTTGAGAATAAAAACCGTTGACATTTCATATAGGCTTTTTTTCATATTTCTTTGTATTATTCTCGAAAACAACGGACGGACTTCGATGTTTGTTTCTGTATGAAATAGATATTCATTACCGTTGTATCTCGTTTGGATGACGGGTTGTATTGGAATTTCTTTTTTTTTTTTTTGAACGTCACAAAGAATGGGAATCCATTCTGGTATTTTAATTGCGAAAGTGTATCACAAAGGCTGTTTTTTGATGGCTGAAATTTTTTTCGTTAGAATGCGCTAATCTCTGGAACTACCAGTGGGATTTAATCCCTTTTTTTTTTTAATTTGACCGAACAATTTTTAAAATATTTTTTTTTTACATTTGATCGCTTTGGTCTTTTATGCTCTGGGAACAGATGCGAGCGCTGCCGTGTTTTAAGTTCAGGGCACGGGTTCGATTCCCGTTGGGGGTAAAATGGGAATATATCATTTTCTAGATTTTCTTAGGTCCGGCGGCTTCGGCCGTGCCTAGTTAAATGCCCTACCGACAGAGCCCTGTCGCCAGTCGATTGAGCGTACAATAGGCCATTTAACATAACTATCATGAGTGGGGTAAAAAGCGGGCGACGCAACGCGGTTGCAAAATAACCACGCGGTTCCACATTGCGATAAACACCATTCAAACATGTAACACTACTTTTAATCACGAAAACAACAATTGTTGATTTAAAACACTACGATATTCTTGGTTTGTCCTTTTAACTTATAAAGAAGATTTGTGGAGTTAAACCGCGAGCAGAACCAGTAACTAACATTGTGATCTTCTGTTCTAGGCCTGAAGACAGCGGACAGTACAGGTGTCGAGTGGACTTCATAAGGTCACCTACGAAGAATACGAGGCTCAACCTCACAGTTCTGAGTAAGTGTGTTTAGTTTATATAAAACGTAAGCTTACAGAAAAATCCTATTATAATATTAAGGATTACTTAAACGATAAAATAGCTTGGGTGTGAATTGCTCTAGCTTCATATAGCTATAAATTTACTGTGAGATGGTGATAACAAAAAAAAAATTACCCGGTCAATTTTGTATATTGTATAGAAGCAGGCGTTACTTTGCGGAAATCCATGATATATTATCAAAAATAAGCTTAATTTGCTATACTCCGCGAAAAGCAGGAGAATCTGTGTGGTGTAATTTATAATTTCTTCAATCCTTATACTCCACACCAAACATATCCTCGGCAATACACCCTCTACGCACGTTTCGCTCCGAAACCGGAGCATCATCAGGAGATGTTGACTTACAATGAATAACACAGATTCTCCTGCTTTTTGCGGAGTATAGCAAATTAAGCTTAATTTTGATAATATACCGGTCAATTTTGCTGTTAGCTCTTCTTAGACCAGGGTGCGCTTGGAACCCTCGCAGCTTTAGGTTTAAGTTGGCGAACGAAGTTATCGCCATCCTCTTACAATTATGTAAACATATATGTATGAACGCTTCGTAAGTGCCTGTGATAGGCCTACATGAATAAAGAAAATTTGAATTTGTAAAGAGTAAGTGGAAAACCATCGCCTAGCCACAGAGCAACATTTCGCAGGGCATGCAAGGAGCAATATGACGTCATGTATCCATCAATTTGAGCCGTAGGTGTTAAACCGCATGTGTCTGTAATTACACCGGCATTCACGCCATTTAGACCGGAACTCAGCATTGCAACAATGCTTAGCGGCAGAAACGAGCTGTTACAAAAAGCTCTGATACTACTGAAACTTGAAAGTTACAAATAAAACACTAATAAAAATTATAAAAATATAAATAAAAGCAATGTGTCATCTCTTGTTTCAAACGTGTCTCATTGTAATATGGACCTTTGAAAAAGTCAATCGAAACTGCAACGTTTCCTACTAGATGACGCTATAAGACTGATGTGAAAGGCATATACTTATTTCGGCATCGATGGTAGGAGAGCCGTAGCTTAATCGGTGAAAGCGCTCAGGCCGCGATTGCCAGAGAGTCGCAGGTTCAAATCCTGTCGGTTCCGAAAATTTTTATATGCATTTTAAATTTATAAAATTGATAATTCCTCCAAGTGTAGGTAAAAACACTAATAAAAATTGTAAAAATATAAAAAAAAGTTACAAATATTTACAAATATACAATTTGCAATGTGTAATATTTTTTTTTAAAACTTTTGAATTTTAATTCACAATTGGTCCGTTTGAAAATATTGGAAATAAATAATCCTAATTGATTATGAAATTTGCCACTAGCTGGCGTTTAAGTCAAGAAGCTTGGAGTATATGAAATATACTTACGACCAATCCAAATTATTATTTTTAAATAGCGGAAAGTACACGCACGTCCGACGTAAGCGTAACTTCCGTCAGAAAAAAATCTGAGTTACTCTCGAGTCGCGCCTAAAGAAGTTTTACTTCAAAAACAAAAAACTTCAGTACCCAGTAATGAAATATTTAAGATAAATTAACACAGAAAACCCGCTATTAATAAAAAAAAAAAAACTATAGTAATAAAATATTTTGGAGAAATTACCAAAGAAAATAACAATCAGTTGTAAGCCGTCCATTCCCAAAGGGCATTTCAACAAGGAAATTAAATCGTCCATCGAGAGGGACATATTTAATTTCATCGCTAAACAACGAATCCATTATTTCAGAGAGGCAATTGAGTGTCCTAATTGATTTCAGAGATATTGTTACGTCCAACAAATTGCTTTTAGTAAAACAGATCTCATCAAAAACCAATCCCCCCTTCCCTTGGGGGGGAGAAGCTTTACGCAGTGCGTAGGGCAGACAAAGCTATGGCTCATTATGGCAACCTATTACTGGCCCACTACAGATCACGGCAGGGTGATTACGTATCTCGCGACAGCAATGCGACAGGCGTAAATCTTGCAATCACTGCTGTCAAACGTCACTTTTCCATACAATAAATAAACAAAAGTGACGTTTGACAGAAGTGATTGCAAGATTTACGCCTGTCGCATTGCTGTCGCGAGTTACGTAATCACCCTGCGGGTCTCTTCCCCAATGAGAAGGAGTAAGGCCGTTGTCCACCACACTGGCCCAGTGCGGATCGGTGGAGTTCCCACACCTTTGAAGTATACCAATTAAATCATCATAATTGTGGACACTCCGCACTAAGCCCGCGTGGACTACGGCCTTAACCCCCTATTATTTTGGGAGGAGACCCGTGCAATGTAGGGGTCAGTAATGGGTTGATATGATGATGATAATTGTGGACACTCAGCATCTTCGTCCTCTTTGGATGCGGTTTACCAGGTCCCTACACCGACAGTAAATATCTAAAATTATATCAACACTCATAACATATAAATTTATTGAGAATGTCACTATATATAATTAGGATTCTGCTCCGGTAACTAAATTCTAAAAAGAGCCTCTTTTTCACAGTACCTCCAGAGCGGCTGATAATCCTCAACCAGGAGGGGGATGAGATAAAAGGGGGCGTCCTCGGACCCTACGACGAGGGAACTGAAGTCAACCTTACTTGCGTGGCGGTTGGAGGTAAGGCCTATTCTATGTTAATAATATATTGTATTACTAGCTGTTGCCCCCTTTTCTTTTTTGTTATGTTTATAGACGAGCGCTTGCACACCTGATGGTAAGTGATTATGCAGCCTACGGTGGAGCGCGATTTCCTAAAAGATGCCTAGTCACTTTTGGTAGTCATATTGTAGGTACCGGGGGAAATGGAAGCCTTCGTCCACGATAATTACGGGTTTGTTCAAATCCCGCGGGAACTGTATGTTTTCCTGGGATGAAAAGTAGCTTATGTTAATTGGTTGCTTCGTTAGGGTGAGAAGGAAGTAAACAAACAAACATACAAACCTCCATTTTCGGCCCCAAGTTTCTTATTACAATTGTTTAGAATAAGCGAATGTTAATCTATTTTTGAGGTTTCGTAATTAATAAATATGGCTTACTTGAATACTAGGCGACCGAATGTATTGTGGCGACTACAAATCTTGGAATCGACCACTATTATTGACCTAATAAAACTTAAACGCTCTTTTATAGTCTAACCTACCCTAAGCAAAGTTTAGATATTAGTTCAATAATATAATATTACAATTCCCCCCTATCTACCCCCTATATACCTTCCCCCCCAATTGTCCCCTCGTTAGTAGCAAGGCGACCAATCGAACTTTTTATGCCAATCCGTCTACCTTAGAAAACAGTAGGGGGACAAACCGGAAATAATTAGTTGGATTTGTCCCCTCGTCTGGACCAAGGGGACGGATCGTAATTTTAATTCCCATCTCTCCTTCTGAGGGGATAAAACAGGGGGACAGAATGGAATAATCCGACTACGGAGAAATTTAATTTGTATATAAATCTAAAACTGTCCTAAATATAAATTGAAAACCAGTTAATAGGTTAGAAAACAGTGATTTCATAAAAAAGTTAATCATAAATAATTAATAATATTTAATAATTTAGTTTTTAATATTAAATACTGGATAGAAGCAGGCGTTACTTTGCGGAAATCCATGATATATTATCAAAATTAAGTTTAATTTGCTATACTCATTAAATACCTATTTTACCTACATAATACATAGTGCAGTAAAACCGACTGTGGTTTTTGTGGCACTATTGTAACAAATTATTTACGTGTTTACTTTACAAGATCAATAAATAAATAAATTTTCAAATGGGCGTAGTCGGTGGCCACCATAGTGATTTGATACACTGACCTTCGAATACGTACAGCCAATGATTGTGACCAAGTAAAACCACCAATGTCTTTTGAACTTACTGGAATATGTCCCCTGTCTATGGTAGTAGTGGGGGGGGGGATCAAAGGAAAAGTTCGAAGTCGCGACGAGGGCATTAAAGTCAATCTAACTTGCATCGCTGTGAGCAACTTGCCTTTAATCTTACGACGCTATGAAGTTATAAATAACTTTGTATGAATTAACTTTTAACTACTCATCCAAACAAAATTAACGTTCTTGGCAATTATTACTTATTTCTTTAGTTAGGCTTGCGAGTATAAGTATTTATTTACTAGTTATACCCGCAGTTTTGCCCGCATGTACCTTACCGTTGTTTTTTTCCCCTATAATATCCTATTAATTGTCTATTGGGTGTATTGTTTGTTGAGTGATTATGTTCGCACTGCACTGAATTTTACCAAAATAGGCATAACTTCTGTCTTTAATTCTCAATACTTTTATACTTGGAAAATGATCCGAGATTAAAAAAAAACTACGTTATCACTCACCTTATCTTGTCGGTTTAAATGTATTACGAAAATTAGTATTTATATGCTATACCGAAAAGTAGGAGAATCTGTACAGTGTAATTTATAATTTCTTCAATTGGTATTGTCTAGGGTACATTTACCCTCTATGCTCGTTTCGCCCCGATTCCGAAGCTTCCAGGACTCTGTATCGATTATAAAGCATCCCCCGGTCAAAGTTTTCAAAATATATTAAATGTACAGAAATCTTCCAGTTACAGATTTATTATAAGTATAGATGCTGAGTCCAAAACAGATTTTTATTTAATTTTTGTCTGTCCGTCTGTCTGTCTGTCTGTCTGTCTGTCCGGGCATCACGTGAAAACTATTGAACTGATTTAAATAAAATTTGGCATAATGGTAGCTCATATTCCGGGACAACATGTAGGATACTTATTTTCCCGATAAACAATAAGTTTCCTCCGGGAAACGGGATGAAAATTTTTATCAATTTTACTTCAAACCTCCGTTAAATTTGAACCGATTTAAATAATTCTTTTTTTTTTTGAAAGCGTATACTATTAAGCATGTATTGTCACAACTCTTTACAGAGAACAGCAAGTCGCAAGGGACAGCGATCCAATGCATGCGTACCATCCTACTAATATTATAAATGCTAAAGAAATAAAATAATATAAATATTAAGTTTGATTATATACCTGCAAATTCAGTTTTAATTATTCAAATAGAACCTATCGCTTAGAAGTTGCGACGGGTATAGAATAATACATACGGCGACGACGGGCCGCAATTAACATAGTTTGGAAATAAAGCTGGACCTGGTAGGTTTCTAGGATTTTTTAAGTTATTAAAACTTATTGGTGCAGACGAACTTGCGCGGATCAGCTAGTAAATAATAAAAGCATACATTCAATAATATCTATTTTGATTTAATTGGTTTTTATTTATTTTAATACTTGCAATACTTGTATTTTTAGAAAATACTTTACACTGAAAAGTCACGAAAAGATGCTTACATAATCAGAAAAGATTGTAAGATGAAATCAAACCAGCTCACGTACACAGTAGTTACTCTATAATTATTGAGTATCACTAATTTTACTTATATCTTATCTTACCCCCCGTTCACGACTTTTATCAGCAATCCAACCGCCAACTAACGTTGACCAATCGGAAGGGAGCTAGGAATTGGCGGTCAACTAACTTGACTAAAATTATACATAAATACTAATATTATTTCCTTTTTAAATCAATAATACCATACTATTATTTACATATTAAAGATTTTAAACTAAGATTTTCATGGTTATTCGTACCTGGGTCGAAATATCGGCAAATCCAAGAAAATTATCGTGGTATGTACCCGTTTAACTATACCTAAGAAATGTTGATTAACCGCGAAAATCTTATTTTAAAATCTTTATTTTGTACAAAATAACTATGGATTTAAAGAAATCATTACATAAGAAAAAATACACTAAAAGTTAAATTAAGATGTATATAGAAGAAAACATTTTGGAATCGTAAGTCTGCTACAGGCTGCGAGAAATTCCAAAAAGAGGCTGTGAATTGGCCTTTTCTAAAACAACCCTTGTGTTCAACAACTAAGCTTGATAGGGGTTCAGAACGAGTAGACAATAGCTGGAGTTTAATTCATTGGGGGTAATTGTTCGTTTAGGGGCGGGGAAAGCCGTTGGGGAGCCTTGTCAAGCACACTTCTGTATGAATTGTTTCCCAATTAACAGGGAATACGGTTTGTGCCTAATGTAGAATATCCTATACATTGTCTTTGATCGTTCTATATTTAAAAAGTAAAAACAATTTATGAATACCGCGTAAGTACAATCTATATTTTCTTAAGTGCCTACCTACAACAAAAAAAAAACAAAACGGTTGACACGTTTTATGAGTTTATAAGAGACTGATCACGGCAATTTGTTTAGTCGGCCGACTGGCGCAGTGGCAGTGACTGCTTTCTGAGTCCAAGGCCGTGGGTTCGATTCCCACAAGTGGAAAATGTTTGTGTGATGAACAAGAATGTTTTTCATTGTCTGAGGGTTTATCTGTATATTATAAGTATTTATGTATGTTATTCATAAAAATATTCATCAGCTATCTTAGTACCCGTAACACAAGCTACGCTTACTTTGGGGCTAGATGGCGATGTGTGTATTGTCGCAGTAAAAAAAAATGTTATATAAATACAATCATAGCCTAGTAGCGACCTAACTTTCGAGGGGGGGAGGGACCACAGAGATTTCGATCTCTTCCACAAACATCTTCTTAACTTTTTAACGGCCCACTACAAGGCACGGGTTTCCTCCCACAATGAGAAGGGGTTAAGGCCGTACTCCATCACGCTGGCCCAGTCCAGATTGGTGGACTCCACATCCCTTGAGAACATTATGCAGAACTCTCGGGCATGCAGGTTTCCTCGCGATGTTTTCCTTCACCGTCGAAGCAACTGTTATTTTAAATTACTTAACACGCACATAACTTAAAAAAGTCAGAGGTGCTGAGATAACCCACTGCGGTATCACAGTTTCACCAAAAATACCTACTGTTCATTAAATGTTTTTGAATCCTACTCGGGTAAACTTAATATGCGATAATTTGGTACCTACTCTAAAGAGGTCACCCGTCCAGTTACTGACTTCGGTCAAAGTTCATTAACAAACAATAGATTATTTTTGCTTTCCCACATTGCCACCCTCGTTCGTGTTTTATTGAATGTACATCCATTGTTTTAAATTTATTCGTCTACTTAATTTGGCCGTATCGTCGGTTTAACGGTTACCCTTTTGTTTTCGTACTGTTCAATCTATGCGTTTTTTTATTGTAGGTATTGTAGTTTTCTTTACCTCTTATCTTAAAGCTTAGTTTTATTAAGAATTTTTGGCTTTAGTGTTCACATTATTCAAAGTAGTTTTTTTATAAACATTTAACAGTTTTTTCCTTTGTTTTGCCGTCTAATATATTGAAAATAAATAAATTGAGCAATTGAAGCCATTTGTGGCAAAACATGTTTAGACTAATTTTATTTTTTATCTATTTACAAGTACATGTAACCCATGTTAAATGAAAAAAATGAATTAATTGGAGTTTTATAAGTGTAGTGGATGGGACTGTGAGATGGTGATAGCCAGAAGAAAACCTAGCGTTTGGATAGAAGCAGGCGTTACTTTGCGGAAATCCATGATATATTATCAAAATTAAGCTTAATTAGCTATACTCCGCGAAAAGCAGGAGAATCTGTGTGGTGTAATTTATAATTTCTTCAATCCTTATACTCCACACCAAAAAGATCTTCGGCAATATACCCTCTATTATATATATAAATCACACCACACAGATTCTCCTGCTTTTCGCGGAGTATAGCTAATTAAGCTTAATTTTGATAATTTACCTAGCGTTTGTTATTATATTTGTCTCTTCTTAGACCATTGTCGAGTTTGAGATTTTCTACTTACGTTTACTTATTCGATGTCATGTAAGTTAACTGCGACAAAACGCTGACTCTTGTCTGGTTGGAGGCTTCGGCCGTGGCTGGTTACCGCACTACTGACAAAAACGTGCCGCTAAGCGATAAAGCGCTCCGGTACGATGTTGCGTAGAAACCGATTAGGGATATCATGAGTTTAACGTAACTGCCGATACTCCCTGACAGGTAAGCCCGCTACCATCTTAGACTACGCAGTCTTCTGCATAGTCTAAGATGGTAGACTGGATGGGTAACCTCTTTAGAGTACCAAATTGCTGCATATTAAGTTTATCCCAGTAGGAATTCAAAAACAATTTATGACCAGTAGGTATTTTTGATGAAACTTTGATACCGCAGTAGGTAGGAGCTCGATTTCAATTTCGGAAGCTGATTTCGAATCCCAGCACCTCTTATCTTTTTTAAGTAATGTGCGTTTTAACATAAACACTTTCCACCAGGTACGATTGCAGCCACGGGCTTGCTTGAAGTAAAATAAGAAAAAAAAAACTTACAGACTTACATTAAATGGTATAAAATATATGTGGGTAAGGAATTTAGGCTACAATGTCGACCAATTGTAGCCCTTTCAAGATAAAACTTAAATTATTAGTATAACCATAACTATACTGATGTAACTATCAACGACTGATAATAAAGGCTGGGCTACTTATGTTATTAGAATGCAACAACGTTAGCGCGATTCAGTAGGTTTACAGTGACATCTATGTTTTGCTTCTGCAAATAACTTTTGTATGGATTACACAAAAGTTATTTAAACCACTCACTCGCTGACCTAAATCTCAGTAACTATAAAGTCTAGAAACTTGAAACTTTGAATGTAGGTCCCTTAGAGAATTAAAGATGTCAGTTAATAAAAGCTTTCGCGAACATTCACGCGTAAAGGGGTGAAATGGGGGTTGAAACTTTGTAAGCTAATCTTATGTTTTTTAAAGTTGGGCTGAAATGAAAATCGATTTTTCGGTTTAAAATTATAATGAATGAGGCAATTTATTATAAGCATTTTTTTTAATATGTTATAAGGGTGGTGAAATAGGTATGAAACTATGAGTACGAACATTTTATTGATTAGGAACTATTAACTAAGCCTTCAGGTTTTACATTAAGAAGGCCTAATCAAGATTTTTGTATCAGCTAGGATGGAATGTTACTACACCCGCCCCTAAGGGGGTTATATTAGGGTTGGGAGGTTGCATAAAAGACTTGTTTTTAAAGTTAGAGATATAAAAATCCATTTTTATTTCTGAATAACAAAACTTATGGATGTTTTTATTTAAACATAAGGAAGGTCAAAAATACTTCTACAGACGCCGCTGAGAACATTATGGACGTACTCGTATATACATAATATACCAAAGTTGACGACTCAATGGCGCAGTGAAGAGTGTCTCTGCTTTCCGGCCGTGGGTTCGAAAATGTTTGTGTGATGAACATACATTTTTTCGGTCTCTGGGAGTTTATCAGTAAATTATAAGTTTTTAAGTATATTATCCATAAAAATATTCATCAGTAATCTTAGTACCCATAACACAAGCTACGCTTACTTTGGGGCTAGATGGCGATGTATGTATTGTCGTAATAGGTATATTTATTTATTATTTTCCTTCACCATTAAAGCATATGACATTTAAGTGCTTAAATTAAAAACTCCGAAAAACCAGTTATCGTGCCGGGGATTGAACTGGGTCCCTCGAAAGAGGAAGCCTTCTTTAACTTTTTTAAATTATGTGCGTTGTAATAAAAAAATTAACGTGCTTTAACGGTGAGGGCAACATCGTGAGGAAACCTGCATGCCTGAGAGTTCTACATAACGTCCTCAAAGCAAGCGTGATGGACTATGGCCTTCGACCTTTCTCATTCTGGGAGAATAATCGTGCTCAAGGACACTCGTGAAAACCATACTAACTAACTATAGTTTTGTAAGATAAAATATATCTCAGCTTTAAAGTTTAAAAAAAAAAAATGTTTTTTTTTTAACGCAGGTCGGCCAGTCGCCCGCGTGTCTTGGTGGAAGTCGCACGCGTTACTGGCTAATTCAGAGGCCCGCGCTGCGCTGACTTTTACACTCCAGCGAAGCGATTACGGCACTGAAATCACTTGTCAGGTAACATTTTTATAACTAAACTCTTGGGCAAGGCACTAATTAATGTGTCTTGGTTAGAAGCAGGTGTTACTTTGTGGAATTCCATGAAAAGCATAGTTACTGCATGTAAAAGAGGAGAATCTGTGTAGTGTAAATTATAGTTTCTTCAATCTTTACACTCCACACAATACTTTACAATGAATAATGGTTTACATAACAATTATTCATTGTAAAAAAACGCTTATTACTTACTAAAACATTAATTATATAGAATGGCGAAGCGTCGCCACGGCCTGTGTCGCCACGCCAACAAATAGGTTTACCCTATACCTAGAGGTTTACCATCAAAAATGTGTGAGCCGTCACGGGACGCCGGGCAGATATGGCGTACTGAAAAGATAAAGCATTACAAATGTCCCATAAAATAATGACTGTTTATAACATTTCTATTAAAAGCAAAGTAAAATTAAAAATAATTTTGAAGCCGTGATAACTAAACTACTCATAGTACATATATTCTATAGTATAGTATAGAATATATGTACCGGTCTATACTATACTATATATATGTAATATATAAACCGGTCAGTATCGCCACGACAATAGCCCGGTTAACCCTCGCCTATAGATGTTTCACATCAAAAGTTTTACAATAAAATAAATTCTGTTGGTACCCTCACAAGCCTGTATCCTAGGTGCCTATTGAAGTTGTAACATTGTTGCGTCGTATATATTTATTATATTAAATGCGTCGTTTGTTGCATAAGTAACACTCGATTAACGTTAATAGATTATGTATTTTATTTATGTATTATTTACATGACCTTTTTCTTTAACAGGCTGTAACGGATCCCTCCATAACGCCGCTCTCAGAAAATCTTACCATAGACGTGAACCGTAAGTATTTTTTTCCTTATGAAAACTACTTATGTATCGTTCAACATTATTTCGTAATTCGGTTGCACTTTTTATACTTAATATTATAAAAGGAAAGATTCTCTGTTCGTATGTACCCAATATGTTCTGAAAGTACGGGACCGGTTTTAATCTAAACTACCACGGAGTAATATACGCTATAATTTTTAGAGATACTCTATTACAGATACACATAGGGACAGAATTTCAGCCGTCATTTGTTTATGGACGGACAGTCCAGTATGCTAATAATAGAGGTCAATGGGATATTATAGTTGGTCGCTAGCTGGATTCAGTCCGTATCGGCTGAATGTGGTTCGAGAACATTCGATTGGTTTGCGGTGCGATGCGCTAATCAGTTTTGGTAGTTGCGATATGAAGTTCTAATAGGAAGGTAGTTTTGTTAATTATTCGAAAACTACCCATATTCTAATGTTTTTATTCCACTACAAGTTAAGTTACCTGACCTGGTAATGGAGGTTTTTTTTAATCTACTACCAGTTAGCCCTTGACTGCAATCTCACCTAGTGGTAAGTGATGAATGCACTCTAAGAAGGTAGCGGGCTAACCTGTTAATGAGTATGGTAGTCATACCCCTCATATGTTTCTACGCGACATCGTACCGGAACGCTAAATCGCTTAGCGGCACGTCTTTGTCGGTATATGGTTGTAACTAGCCACGGCTTAAGCCTCCCACCAGGCCCTGCCGGGAATCGATCCGGGACCTCCAACATGAAATCCCAACCTCACCTCTAGGCCAGGTGGCGATGCCGCCACAGAATTAAGAACATACAGAATCCTCATTCAGACATTATTCATAAAAAAGTCCGCGACAGCATATCACTACCTTTTAAGGTTCACTTATAGGCGAACCAAGTCTGGTGTAAAATATACGATACGACTGAAAAAAAATTATAGAAATCTCATATCTTTTCGGAGCAGTTTAAAGAAATTAACTCGTAAATCTCAACCTACGTCAGTCGGTTATAATGCGCCCATTTATATCCCGCGGGATGTTAAACCGGGGAACTTTGTAATTGACAGCCCGTTGATGTGTGTGAACGTGCCTTTACAGCCGAGTGAAATATTAACGCGTGTCTATGAAGTTTTTGATGTATATTTTATTAAATGCTCGCGTTAACTTTATCCCTACTTAAAGATGGAGAGTTAATGGCGTTAAAGAAGAAACCGACAAACTATAAAACCTTTTGACGACCTCGCTGGCGCAACGGTGAGCTCTGTGAATTTTAGTAGGAGGTTCGATTCCCACAAATTTGGCAATTTATAATTTCTGAATTTTCTCTGGTCTTGTCTGGTGGGAGGGATAAAATAACGACCTATATACCTACTTCCCCGATGTACGCATAAGCTATAGCCTATAAATTTGGTAAATTTCATCAATATCAGTGCAGTAGTTGAGCATCAAAAACAAACCAAAAGCCAAGCTCTTTCGCAATTATAAAATTAAACATAAATATAGTGAACAATTCGAAGTTCGCCACCATGCAAAACTTAACTCTAACGTTAACCAGAGCCCAGTATATATGGTGCCAGCAAAAAACTTACATAGCGCGATATAAAACTAACTATAACTGGTACAGCGCCATCTATGTTACGTGAAGAGCAACCGGAATTCCATTTTAAAAAGCAGCCTGTTGATTACGGTACTGAAAAATTAGGTTTCCCAAAAAAATTTATGACACTCATCTACACTGATATATTAAATGCGAAAGTGTTTGTTTGTTTGTTACCTATGTTAGGTTCAACCTGTGCACCGATTTTGATAAATATGGCACAAAGATTTTTATCTTTTATCTTTATTGTATCCAACCTGGAAGGAAGTGATTTCCACGACACTGGGAATCCTAGAGTGGAAATTACAGAATGTTTGAAAAAAATAAAGAATTAAATACTTTTATATTCCGGGAAACCAAAAGTCTCGCGAGGTTATTAGGAAAGCGAAAAACTGATTAGGTAAGTTATAATCAAGGGTCAAACTTCATTTTACATGACAATGTTCAACATATTTTGCACGCGTCATAACATTAGTAACAAAGTATAATACCTATAAATATACTATGACAACGCACACATCGCCATCTAGCCCCAAAGTAAGCGTAGCTTGTGTTATGGGTACTGAGATGACTGATGAATATTTTTTTAATGAATAATACACATTAATACTTATAATATACATATAAACACCCAGACACTGAAAAACATTCATGCTCACACAAACATTTTCCTGTTGTGGGAATCGAACCCACGGCCTTGGACTCAGAAAGCAAGGTCGCTGCAAACTGCGCCAATCGGCCGCCAAAGTAGTAGTATAACATTCAAAGTCAAAGTCAAATATTTCTTTATTCAAATAGGCACATAGATGGCACTTTTGATGCGCACATTACATGTAAAATATGACATAGGAGTGGGTTGATGGCGAAAAATAAATTCGTCAATTAAAAACTAAAGCTACGAGGGTTCCAAACGCTCCCTGGTCTAAGAAGAAGCCCACAACAAACTTAGCTGGTTGTTATTTTTTTTTTGTTATCACCATCTCACATTGTCATTTAAAAACTAACAAAGAAGCAACCTGGTTAAAGCAATAAATTAGCATTACTATATCTATACTTATATTATAAAGAGGTAAGTGTTTTTTGTTTTTGAAGTTATACTTGTACTTATTTAGCGGCGTTAGGATAAAAATATGGGAGTGAAATTATACGACGTAACGAAATGCGCGCGCACATGGTAACACGATTTTAAGAGGATGAAGGTAGTTCCGAATACGAGTGAGAGGGGAATACATCGTCTACCTTCAGGGCGCCGTCACTAAAAAACCGGCACCCCGAAGCTATAAGGTTTGACAGTGTACACTTTCAATTGTCAAAGTCTGCGGACTCAATCCGGTGATTTAATTGATTCAATTGTACAAAAATCTCAAATTTTAATGTTCAGTGAAACTTGGTGAATTAACTAGATAATACGTTATAATAAAACTTTCAATGTATTAAATGGCTACTATTGTAAGTGTCGTTTTCTCTACAAACGAAGAATAAGGCGTAAGATAAAATTTTTGAAAAGATTGTTATCTTGTTACGCTAAAGAAGCATAACTTCTAACGTTTTTTCTAAACGTTACACGTTTTTTGTACCCAATAGGCTCAGAAAGTATTAGGCCGATATTAACCATTTCTTCGCTCAAGGAATGCTTTGATATCACGAAATAACATAGGCTATAATTTATTTAAAAAAAATGGAGATCTTTAAGAAATTTGCAATAATGTAACCCAAAAGAAATTTTTTTCCTATAGAATTCAATATTTGGCGTGCCCTGAGAAAACTATTGATGATACATAAAAAGTTTGTACTACATGATTCAAGTACTCATTATTAGCTACAAAAAAGTCCACAAGGGATTATGACTAACTATCATAGTTAAGTCGCAATAGCAGTTTTTGTTTACTAAAGAATTATTAAATGGCCGGTTAAAACAAAAGTTGGCTACATTAGTATCGCAGTAATAATTCTTTTTGAAATTAAACGTTTTATCAGGTATTAATATAGCAGTAAATACTTTTTATTTCATTCCAAATGGTTATGACGGCCATTTGGCGCAGTGGGCAGCGACCCTGCTTTCTGAGTCCAAGGCAAGGTTCGATTCCCACTACTGGAAAGTGTTTTAACATGAATGTTTTTCAGTGTCTGGGTGTTTATCTGTATATTATAAGGATTTATCTATGTTATTCATTAGAACATTCATCAGTCATCTTAGTACTGATAACACAAGCTTCGCTTACTTTGGGGCTAGATAGCGATGGTTGTATTGTTGAAGTATATAAATTATTTATTTATGTAATTTAAAATTTAACGCAAGTGAAAAAATTAGGTCTATACCTAAACAAACCTGTTATTTTTTAAGACATTCACTTAACCCGTAATTTAGTTGTATAAAAAATAAAAAACAAATGTGTAAAAACGACACCTGATTTTTTAAATTAAATTAAGTTTATTTCTTTCACATTTGTTTTATAAATATAACCTTAAATAAACTATGTAAAACTAAATAAAATGTAAAACCTCTTCGAAACCACAGCAGCGAGGCACAGTTCCTAAGATGCTGGCAGCATTGCCCCTTTGGATGGCATAACTAATTCGTTGGCCAAGGTAACTGCCCGCTCTAGGATCACCGGTAGACTCGATAACCCTTTTCGATAATCCAATTAAGTTTGAAAAGTAACTTAATTGAATGTCGCATATCTACCACATAAACTACGGGGTCCTCAAAACAACAAAAAAAACGGACGAAGTCGCGGGTAACAGCTATTTCGTATAATAATACAGGTATGGCAGCCTCAGATACTATATGAATTATCTTTCAACTGATTATCGGAAAATCAGTAGCATATTTACTGCGAAAAGCAAGCCAGTTAATTAAGCTTTCACGTATTTACGTGGCATTATAGTAATTGAAAGCGACCATGTGTGGTGTATCTCTAGCTATTTTGCAGTTTGTACGGTAATCATGCAAACGGTCGCAGTGTTATGGACAAGGTTAACATTTTTAGCTACACTTCTGTTTCAAAAGCGACGGGGTATGTTTGCGTCTGTAGTTAGCATCGTAGCGCGTAGTATTCAAGATGGCCGCCGAAACAAAATGGCCGTTTACATATTTTTTCACAACACCCTCAATCGTTTAGCCTCTGGGCAAAGCTCACAATTACCGGTTATGTAATATTAATATTAGCTGGTATTTGGGAGTACTGACACTTAAGACTTTTTTTTAATACTTAAATAAATTCATGCCAGGTTCATGCGTGGCCGTTATAGTGCCATATATATCTTGAAGTTATATAGCGCATTAGGTAGGAGCTCGACTTTACTTTCGGGGGGCCGAATTCGAATCCCAGCACCCACCTGTAACTTATCTAAGTTATGTGCGTTTTAAGTAATTAAACTATCACTTGCTTTAACGCTGTAGGAAAACATCGTGAGGAAACCTGCATGACTTAGAGATCTACATAATGTTCTCAAAGGTGGATTCCACCAATCCGAACTGGGCCAGCGTGGTGGACTACCTTACACCCTTCTCATTGCGGGAGGAGACCCGTGCTCTGTAGTGGGCCGGTATTGAGTTAATGTGATGATGATGAGATATCTTATTACTTATTAAGATTTAGTTTAGTACTATACTAGGAGCCATCACATCAAAACAGTATAAATAAACCATAGAAATGTTAATACTTAAACTATACAATAATTGGTATAGCACAGGTTGCTTCGATTATGGTATAGAAAGAAAGAAAGAAAGCAAGAAAACTTTATATGGATATACACACACTAGATTTAAAATACAACTTAATAGTCTACACAACAATTATAGGAACGGTGTGATCCCAAAATGATCTTCACTCAGCATGTTTGCAGTGCCTGTTAAAGACACAGCGCTGATCTTCCGTGAAGCCAGACGTGACGTTTGGACGGTAGGCACTGACAGAGCGACGCTTAAAAACTATGGATATGCCATAAAATAATATATATTATAAATATATGGTATATGGTTGCTAAGGAATTGATACTCCTCACAATAAATAAAGCTGGTGATGAAGTGCCGCGAGAATTACTTAACAAGTAACGCCTCGACTTCCGAAAAAAGCAATATTTTGTAAAAGTTTATGAGCTGAGAACATTTGGCTATATAATTGATAATTGAAATAACATATATTATATATATATATATATATATATATATATTGAATATGATATAATTTATAATTGATTAAATAACTTAGATAATTGCAAACTTACGCACCAAAATGCTCAAAACCGTCTCGGTATAAAGTACCTATAACCTAATAATTTTATACTTGGCTCCCACTTATGAATGTTTTAGGAAATATTGTATTGCTTGCTTTTTACTTGTCAAACGGAGTCAGTTATTTTTCTAAAAAAAAAAAGTGTTTTATTTTTCATCTATTTTATCATCCGCAAGTATCTGAACTGCCCTTCCAGCTTCCATTTTCCCCAGTACCCACAATATGAGTACCTACCTTGAAGGCCGCTTGGCGCAGTTTGCAGCGACCCTGCTTTCTGAGCCCAAGGCCGTGGGTTCGATTCCCACTACTGGAAAGTGGTGTGATGCTATTCTCACTTAACCGTTAGAGAACTCAATACACCTTTGAAAGTTTCCTTTGTTAAAGTGCACTATATATTATCTCAATGATTGAATCAATGTTTGGGAAGGCACTGTCCCCTAAGATACGGGATTTCCTAGTTTAGGGGTCAGGATTCCAAAGACTTATTGTACTGAGTTTTTCTAATAAATATTTTCTATTTCTATGAGCATGAATGTTTTTCGGTGTCTGGGTTTATATGTATTTTTTAAGTATTTATGTACATAATTCATAAAAATATTCGTCAGTCATCTTAGTACCTATAACACAAGCTACGTTTACTTTGGGGCTAGATGGCGATGTGTGTATTGTCATAGTATATTTATTTATTTATTATTTACCTTCAAATCACCACCACCACCACCACCTTCGGCTGCATCATCAGGTTTAATTGCAGTCAAGCGCTCTAAGCATAAAAAAAATAATTATAAAATAAGTTTTTATATTTTCAATACATAATTTACACTAAAAAGTAATGAAAAGATTGTTTACATTATAAGAGAAGATAAAAAAATGGAGTGTAATTAACATACAATGAGCTCGACGGACACATGTACTCGCCTATGTAACATTTATATTTCGCTTTTTACAATTCCGAAAGCTCCGCTCAGGAATTCTGAATACTTTAAAATTTAAATGCGACTCTGCGCGGTAAATACTGATTTCTGATATTCAGTTGCGCAGAATTCGTGATTTTTTGCCTCGACTCGTTCACATTTTCAATATTTTATATTTCCAATTTCAGTAATCTTGTATTTCGTATCGTGTTTATTGTTTTATCGATTTCGGATTTTCGTGCATTTTTTTAACGACTCGAAAATGTAAAAATTGGCTTTCAGTTATATTTTTCGTCTACTAAAAAGTTTACAGGTATAAAAAAGAATAATAAATTCATCGTTTTTTTTTTGCGAGATAACCTAGATAACATTGAAATAAAAAAAGTAAAGCAAGGTTTAGTACCTAAGATCTTGACAGGATGGCTTCTTTGAATGACAACACTAATTCTCCGGTGCAATCGCTAAACTACGCACTTCAAACCGGAGCAATGCTACTAAGCATCAGAAATATTCATGGTGCTAGTACTTCCCCGGTCGAGCTCTGTGACAGAAAGCTCTATCCACGCTGGCGAGGTAGATCACCATTTTTTTTTTTTGTAATGTCACCTTTTTTCAGTGATTAAATTGGATTGAAATAAACTCGTGCAGTTTACTAGGCTACATAAAATTGCTAAGGCAATTAAAATTTGAATTAAAAAAGATTTCATTCGGTAAACAAATTACCGAATGAAATCTTTGAGATGTCTTTCAGTAAGTTCAAAGTTTATATAAAACGTAAGCTTACAGAAAAATCCTAGTATAATGTTAAGGATTAGTTAAACGATAACAGCTTGGGTGTAAATTGCTCAAACTTCATAGCTTAATATTAATTTACTGTGAGATGGTGATACACAGCTAAGTTTGTTGTGGGCTCTTCTTAGACCAGGGCGCGTTTGGATCCCTCGTACTTATAAGGTTTAAGTTGGCGAGCGAAGTTATCACCATCCGCATACAATTATGTAAACATATATGTATGAACGCTTCATAAGTGCCTGTAATAGGCCTACATGAATAAAGAAATTTTGAATTTGAAATTTGATACATGTTTATCGTTTAGTGATTGCTCTGCGACCTGAGCTCTGAAGTCCGAGACTACTAGTAATAAACAGTCAAGTATTATCTGCCCAAGGTCAACCTGTCGAGC